>NW_028274816.1:43822445-43973278 GCF_037043125.1 Eumetopias jubatus | reverse complement strand
ACTGTAATAAGAGATGAGGAAGGACACTATATCCTACTTAAAGGGTCTATCCAACAAGAAGATCTAACAATTGTAAATATCTATGCCCCGAACATGGGAGCAGCCAATTATATAAGGCAATTAATAACAAAAGCGAAGAAACACATTGACAACAATACAATAATAGTGGGGGACTTTAACACCCCCCTGACTGAAATGGACAGATCATCTAAGCAAAAGATCAACAAGGAAATAAAGACTTTAAATGACACACTGGACCAAATGGACTTCACAGACATATTCAAACATTCCATCCCAAAGCAACGGAATACACATTCTTCTCTAGTGCCCATGGAACATTCTCCAGAATTGATCACATCCTAGGTCACAAATCAGGTCTCAAACAGTACCAAAAGATTGGGATCATTCCCTGCATATTTTCAGACCACAGTGCTTTGAAACTAGAACTCAGTCACAAGAGGAAAGTCGGAAAGAACTCAAATACATGGAGGCTAAAGAGCATCCTACTAAAGAATGAATGGGTCAACCAGGAAATTAAAGAAGAATTAAAAAAATTCATGGAAACCAATGAAAATGAAAACACAACTGTTCAAAATCTTTGGGATACAGCAAAGGCAGTCCTGAGAGGAAAGTATATAGCAATACAAGCCTTTCTCAAGAAACAAGAAAGGTCTCAAATACACAACCTAACCCTACCCCTAAAGGAGCTGGAGAAAGAACAGCAAATAAAGCCTAAACCCAGCAGGAGAAGAGAAATCATAAAGATCAGAGCAGAAATCAATGAACTAGAAACCAGAAGAACAGTAGAACAGATCAATGAAACTAGGAGCTGATTCTTTGAAAGAATTAACAAGATTGATAAATCCCTGGCCAGACTTATCAAAAAGAAAAGAGAAATGACCCAAATCAACAAAATCATGAAGGAAAGAGGAGAGATCACAAGCAACACCAAAGAAATACAAACAATTATAAGAACATATTATGAGCAACTCTATGCCAGCAAATTGGATAACCTGCAAGAAATGGGTGCATTCCTAGAAATGTATCAACTACCAAAATTGAAGCAGGAAGAAATAGAAAACCTGAACAGACTTATAACCACTAAGGAAATTGAAGCAGTCATCAAAAATCTCCCAACAAACAAAAGCCCAGGGCCAGATGGCTTCCCAGGGGAATTCTATCACATATTTCAAGAAGAATTAATACCTATTCTCCTGAAACTGTTCCAGAAAATAGAAATGGAAGGAAAACTTCCAAACTCATTTTATGAGGCCAGCGTTACCTTGATCCCAAAACCAGACAAAGACCCCATCAAAAAGGAGAATTACAGACCAATATCCTTAATGAACATGGATGCAAAAATTCTCACCAAAATCCTAGCCAATAGGATCCAACAGTACATTAAAAGGATTATTCACCATCACCAAGTGGGATTTATCCCTGGGCTGCAAGGCTGGTTCAACATCTGCAAATCAATCAACGTGATATAATACATTAACAAAAGAAAGAACAAGAATCATATGATCCTCTCAATGGATGCAGAAAAAGCATTTGACAAAGTACAGCATCCTTTGTTGATCAAAACTCTTCAGAGTAGAGAGATAGAGGTTACATACCTCAATATCATAAAAGCCATCTATGAAAAACCTACAGCGAATATCATTCTCAATGGGGAAAAGCTGAGAGCTTTTCCCCTAAGGTCAGGAACGTGGCAGGGATGTCCACTCTAACCACTGCTATTCAACATAGCATTAGAAGTCCTAGCCACAGCAATCAGACAAGAAAAAGAAATCAAAGGTATCCAAATCGGCAAACAGGAAGTCAAACTCTCACTCTTTGCAGATGATATGATACTGTATGTGGAAAACCCAAAAGACTCCACCCCAAAACTGCTAGAACTCATCCAGGAATTCAGTAAAGTAGCAGGATATAAAATCAATGCACAGAAATCAGTGGCATTCCTATACACCAACAACAAGACAGAAGAGAGACAAATCAAGGAGTCGATCCCATTTACAACTGCACCCAAAACCATAAGATACCTAGGAATAAACCTAACCAAAGAGGCAAAGGATCTGTACTCAGAAAACTATAAAATACTCATGAAAGAAATTGAAGACACAAAGAAATGGAAAAATGTTCCATGCTCATGGATTGGAAGAACAAATATCGTGAAAATGTCAATGCTACCTAGAGCAATCTACACATTCCATGCAATCCCCATCAAAATACCATCCACTTTTTTCAAAGAAATGGAATAAATAATCTTAAAATTTGTATGGAACAAGAAGAGACCCCGAATAGCCAGCGGAATGTTGAGAAAGAAAAGCAAAGCTGGCAGCATCACAATTCCGGACTTCCAGCTCTATTACAAAGCTGTCATCATCGAGACAGTATGGTACTGGCACAAAAACAGACACATAGATCAATGGAACAGAATCGAGAGCCCAGAAATGGACCCTCAACTCTATGGTCAACTCATCTTTGACAAAGCAGGAAAGAATATCCAATGGACAAAAGACAGTCTCTTCAACAAATGCTGTTGGGAATGTTGGACAGCCACATGCAGAGGAATGAAACTGGACCATTTCCTTACACCACACACAAAAATAGACTCCAAATGGTTGAAAGACCTAAACGTGAGACAGGAGTCCATTAAAATCCTAAAGGAGAACACAGGTTGCAACCTCTTCGACCTCAGCCACAGCAACTTCTTCCTAGAAACATCGCCAAAGGCAAGGGAAGCCAGGGCAAAAATGAACTATTGGGATTTCATCAAGATAAAAAGCTTTTGCACGGCAAAAGAAACAGTCCACAAAACCAAAAGACAACCGACAGAATGGGAGAAAATATTTGCAAATGACATATCAGATAAAGGGCTAGTATCCAAAATCTATAAAGAATGTATCAAACTCAACACCCAAAGAACAAATAATCCCTTCAAGAAATGGGCAGAAGACATGAACAGACATTTTTCCAAAGAAGACATCCAAATGGCCAACAGACACATGAAAAATGCTCAACATCAGTCGGCATCAGGGAAATCCAAATCAAAACCTCAATGAGATACCACCTCACACCAGTCAGAATGGCTAAAATTAACAAGTCAGGAAACGACAGATGTTGGCGGGGATGTGGAGAAAGGGGAACCCTCCTACACTGTTGGTGGGAATGGAAGCTGGGGCAGCCCCTCTGGAAAACAGTATGGAGGTTCCTCAAACAGTTGAAAATAGAGCTACCATACAATCCAGCAATTGCACTACTGGGTATTTACCCCAAAGATACAAATGTAGGGATCCGAAGGGGTACGTGCACCCCAATGTTTATAGCAGCAATGTCCACAATAGCCAAACTGTGGAAAGAGCCAAGATGTCCATCGACAGATGAATGGATAAAGAAGATGTGGTATATATACACAGTGGAATATTACACAGCCATCAAAACGAATGAGTTCTTGCCCTTTGCAACGACATGGATGGAACTGGAGGGTGTTATGCTGAGTGAAATAAGTCAATCAGAGAAAGACATGTATCATATGACCTCACTGATATGAGGAATTCTTAATCTCAGGAAACAAACTGAGGGTTGCTGGAGTGGTGGGGGGTGGGAGGGATGGGGTGGCTGGGTGATAGACATTGCGTAGGGTATGTGCTATGGTGTGCGCTGTGAATTGTGCAAGACTGTTGAATCACAGATCTATACTTCTGAAACAAATAATGCAACATATGTTAAGGAAAAAGAAGAAGAAGAAGATAGCAGGAGGGGAAGAATGAAGGGGAGTAAGTCAGAGGGGGAGACGAACCATGAGAGACGATGGACTCTGAAAAACAAACGGAGGGTTCTAGAGGGGAGGAGGGTAGGGGGACGGGTTAGCCTGGTGGTGGGTATTAAAGAGGGCACATTCTGCATGGAGCACTGGGTGTTATGCACAAACAATGAATCATGGAACACTACATCAAAAACTAATGATGTAATGTATGGCGATTAACATAACAATAAAAAAATTTAAAAAAAAAGAAAGGAAATCCTCAGGGGTCGGGAGTGAAGAGGGAACTGATGTCAAGAGCGGTGAACAGGTGCCAGGACTGTGGCCCTTTTTAGGCGGTAGACAACATAGTGGAAGTTGTCTGAGACAGTTCCCTAGCACTGCTGTAATAACCTATCACAAACTGGGGCACTTAAAATGATGGAAGTGTATTGTCTCATTGCTCTAGAGGTCAGAAGTCTGGAAGAGAAGTATCAGCAGGACAATGATGCCTCTGAAGGGAAGAACTGTCCCATGACTCTCCTTGGTTTTTGGCAGCCATGGGTATCCCTTGACTTGTAGATGCATCATGCCAATCCTCTGTCTTCACACTGCATTCTCTATGTCTTCACATCCTCTTCCCTCCGTGGGTGTCTGTGTCCAAATTTCCTTTTGTACAAGGACAGCCATTATTATCAGATTACAGCCCATGCTTATGATCTCAATTTTACTTGACTTCCTTTGTAAAGATTCTATTTCAAAATAAGGTCATCTTTTAAAATGCTGGGGTTTGGACTTCAACAGATCTGTTTTGAAGGGACACCATCCAACGCATGGCAGTACCCTTTCGGACAATCCAGGGCTGGGGGCTGAAAAGCTGTATGAAGACTAACGATCTGACTTCAGTGTGGATAGGGCTTGAAACATGATGCCTCCCTCTACAGAGGACCTTCAAAAAGCTGCACCCTCTGTTAAAGGGGATGCAAAAAAAAAAAAAAAAAGTCATAGGTCATCCTGGGGAAAGGAAACAGAAAACTTACTCAGTGGTTAGGATCTTTAAGCTGACTTGAGGGGCGCCTGGGTGGCTCAGCCGGTTAAGCATCTGCCTTCTGTTCAGGTCATGATCCTGGGGTCCATCAGGCTCCCTACTTCTCTGCTTCTCCTCCCTCTGCCCTTCCCCTTGCTTGTGTTCTCTCTCTCTCTCTCTCTCTCAAATAAATAAATAAAATCTTTTTAAATTAAAAAAAAAAGAATTAACCTCCTGAGGGAAGGAAGGTGAAACAGGTGAAACAGGCATTTTGAAAACAAAACACATGGATTCCAAAAAAAAAAAAAAAAACTGATTGAGCATCTAGAAATGAAAAACACAGTAAAATTGGTGGATGTTCTAAGGAGTAGATTAGACATAGCTTAAGATAAAACATCCAAAGTACATGCCTATGAGTTACAAATAAACTTGAAATTATATTTCTTTATTTCTCATCATCTATACCTTTAAAAGGAAGATAAAACAAAAAGTATTTCTGAGGACCCAGAAGTGTCTACCAAATACAGCCTTGCTCCCTAAATGTAACATATAGCTAAAGTACCATTATCACCCCTAAGACATTAAATAAGAATACAGTAAGATTATGTAATATACAGTCTATATTTATCCATTTGTCCTAAAAACACCCCTACGGCTTTTTTTTTTTTTCCTTTCAGGATACAATCAAAGATCCTACATTCACATTTAGTGACCATGTCTCTTTCATCTCTTGTAACTTGTAACTGTTCCCCTCACCCTTTTTTTTTTCTTACTTCCCTAGCATTGATACATTAAAGAATCCAGCCAGTTATCCTGTGAAACATAGCTAAATCTGAATTTCTCTAATACTTCTTCATGTGATTGGACTCAGATTAAACATATCGGTAAGAACAAAGCCACTGCAAAGATACACTGAACTTTAGTTAGCAAGTTGGTGTCAGTCATGCTATCAATAATTAGTAATTTTGAAATTATGGTGTGCATACTGTAACTCAGAGTGGGGTGGAATCCATATATCATTAGTGTGATTAGCATTGCTGGGAACTAGAATTTTCACTGAGGAAGGACCAACCAATGTGGGTTAGAGGAAAGCAAGGAAAATGCCTGTGGTATTGGAATTGAATTTGAGGGATTTGTATGAAGTCATGATTTTGTTAAAGAAAGACAAGGAAAGAAGTAAAAAAAGAAAGGCTATATTTTCTAGCTCTATTGAAATGTCCTAGAAGCAATGACCATCCAGTAGCAATGAGCACACCCAGACCCCAGATCTTGGTTTGCAATTGCCATTCTCCACTACAAAGAACTAGCACTTCTGGGAGAAGTGGCTGATTCCACCTCTAGGACAAGAGGGGCAAGCTGACCCTGGAAAAACCTATGACAGAAATCAAGGAAGTCCTCAAGCCCAAGGGGGCAAATTTGAGACAATTTGAGCATCAAAGAGATTAATGGCAATAATGGATTATAGCATATGACTAAAAAGAATCCAGGAGTCTATGGTGACACAGTCTCATTTACGTATCAATACCAGCTAATGATTGTAGAAGCAATGACTGAATTAGAAAATCACCATTTTGCAAACATTAATGTAATAATCGACTCAGTCATGGATCGTTCTAAAATCATTGGTTGAAAAATCATCGGGGAAGAAGATATTTACATGATTTCTAAGAATTGTTCCACAGATTAGTCACTAATTACAAAATCACAAGGTTATTTCTATAAGGGAGACACTGGGAAGTTACGGCTTTAACCAGGTGAACAATCTTAGCATCATTGATTAATAGACAAGTTGACATCTCGGTCCTCTTGATGTGATGCCTCAGGAAGTACCCATCATCACCTCTGTAATTACTTTGAAGGGAGTGGGGCTCTCTATTTGTACCCAAAAGCCACTGTTTTCTGGCAAAACGCAGAGGAAGTATGGTGCATCCACAAAATGAAGGTAGAAAATGGCCACCACCCCTCTCAGGGGCTGAACTTCAATACTAGGCACCCGGCTTTTCTCTCCCAAGACCCCTCTTACATGGGACTAAGCCTCAAAGTGGTACTGCTTGCCCTGGTATTTTCCAGTATAAGGTGACACGGGTCCAGCTGTAGCTATTATTTAAAGCTATGACGTTCATCTGGCATAAGAACATTTCATTTACACCTAAAAAACAGGTCTTGAGCTCCTCTGAGTTTGCAGTAGCAACTAGAGCCAACCACAGATGGGTGGGGGTACTCTGCTTCTGTTCATGTCCCCACAGCCAGAAAAAGCAATCCCAGCTTCGCCTGAGTCTCAAGGCTTAAGACGGCTGCCTGGAGGCCCAGCATCGGGAGACTCGCCTCCCCAACTCTCCTCAGATCCCGGGGTTAGCATGAATGGTCCCAGGACTTGAATGACACAAGCGGCCTTGGTCTCTTGTCTCTGAGGTCAAGGTATCTGACTGTCAGGCCAGCCCTGGCAGCACTGTCTGGGGACTGGGCTTCCATTCCAGCCTCCAGGGCACGAGGGGCTCAATGCCTTTCTGTTTGTCCTTATTTTACCTTTCACGGGATCTTTTTCGGCAGGTTGTAAAATACATCCTCTCTTGCCAGGAGATTCTCTGTGTGCTGCAGTCCATCTAAACAAATATGTATTTACAACGGGTTCTTTTTTAAAACATGCATTATGTGCCTAATAGACTGAAATGACACTTTGGGGGAAGCACAGCATAGATCCTGGCAGTTTCTTGTTGTCTATAGCATTCACCTCTTTTATATGGCTGTTTATTTTTCTGCTGGTTTGGAATGTAAGAGGGGCCTGTGAGGAGGAAAAATCATATGCCCACATACAAACTGCCATATATAAAACCAAGAGATTGGGCATGCAGTACTAATGATCTTTGAGGCAGATGTGAATTTGAGCTCTGTACTGAAAAAAGTCAAAAGGGAAAAAAAAAAAGACTCTTCATCCTGGTCGTGAGTTACTTCATATGTTTAAAGTTTGGGGGATATTCCTATATCAGAATGCTCTTGGCTTTTAAGTGAAGGGAAACCCCTCCCCCAATGGGAGAAACCCTATTTTCTCAAATATCAACAAGCCTAGGGACAAGACAGCTCCAGGGCTGGTTAATCCTATGGTTGAACATTGTTGAGCGGGACTCATGTGATTTTTAAAGTTTCACTTTGCTACCTTCCATGCATCAGCATATGGTCCCATGAGAAGCCTGCCATCATCCTGTCACCTAGAGACCCGATGATGGCCAGCAGAGGAAGAAAGACCAACCCTTCTTTCTCCACACTTTCAAAGCAACACAACCTTTTCCTCCAGAGAGGATTCCCCTCACATCTCATGGCAGTCCTGTGGCTAAAGCCATCACCAGTAAGAAAAATACACAATGATCGTCCTGACCAGAGGTGTTTAAGCCTTTTTTTTTAATGTAGATTATATATATCAATACACACCTTATTAGAAATTATGGGGAGCCTGGATGGCTCAGTCGGTTACGTGGTTGCCTTTGGCTCAGGTCATGATCTCAGAGTCCTGGGATCAAGTCCCACATTGGGCTCCCTGCCTAACCGAGAGTCTGCTTCTCCCTCTTCCTTTGCCCCTCCCCCTGCTTGTTCTCTCTCTCCCTCTCTCTCAAATAAATAAATAAAATCTTTGAAAAAAGAAATTAACATGATAAACTTTAAAATATTTATCAGTTTGCTTAGAAAAAAACAATAAACCCATAATATCTTAACTTAAATAGCATATAGTTATGAAAAATAACTACATTTACCAAAATGAAAAAATAGTGAGAAGAATGGTATTCTTTTTAATTTTTTGTAAAATTTTTAATGCCTGGTTTAATAGAAAATGGCTGTATTCTCAGATTGGCTTTTGCCTTCAGTCTATTGTGATACCTGGTTTGGCTGAAGTATAGAAAGAATCTGGCCTCATTCTAATAATCTCTTCAGATAATTATGGATCTTCTTCTTTTGTGCTATACTAAAACTCAACAAGTGGTAGCTTTTTGAAGATTAGGGGCATGTGGAATCAGAAGCCACATCAAAGAACTTTTCATATACTCTGTTACACTAAAATCTATTGGTTTATCTTGCTCTTTGAATGAATCTTTACACAGGCATGATTTGGTGACATCATGCATGATCATTTGGAAAATATTGGTTCACTGAATGATGCACATCTTCCAATGTTGACATATTTCATTACACAAAATTGAAACATTATATTCCTTAATATTTCCACAAATCTCATCAGAAAATTCTTAAAATATTGGGAGCTGTCAAGCTCATAGTGGCAAATACAATTTTTCTAAAAATTATAATTTTAGTATGAAAGCTTACATGTCATCATTGGCAATGGACACTGTTAGCTGTTTTCCTTTATTCATTTTTGAGAAAACATCTGCCAAATGCCCAAGTCTGAATAACCATAGGATGGATGTCAAACATTATATAAAGTAAAAATGGTGTACCATGAAAAAAGCAGCTATCTCAGCTCACAATTCTAGCTATTGTCAAAAGGCACGTCCCTGAGATGTCCACGTCATTGTCTTTGGTAAACAGCGAGACTGATTTATGCCTACTTCCCGTTTCTTCAGTCAGAATAATAAAATGGCATGTACTTAAGAGTTGAGATTTAATAAAAATTGTATTTTTTACTGCGTTATCAGGATATTCTCAAATAAAATAGATTTCTTTCTTTCTTTCACTGTGAGTGTATGGCAGTGAAGTATACAATGGCTACTAGTAGTTTGGTGCCACCACCTTGATTCCTGCTAAGGCACCAGCCATTTTACTCATCATTGCTTTTCTTTTGTCTTTAAATTTTTTATTGTTATGTTAATCACCATACATTACATCATTAGTTTTTGATGCAGTGTTCCATGATTCATTGTTTGTGCATAACACCCAGTGCTCCACGCAGAACGTGCCCTCTTGAATACCCATCACCAGGCTAACCCATCCCCCCACCCCCCTCCCCTCTAGAACCCTCAGTTTGGTTTTCAGAGTCCATCGTCTCTCATGGGTCGTCTCCCCCTCCGATTTCCCTCCCTTCATTTTTCCCCTCCTGCTATCTTCTTCTTCTTCTTTTTTTTTCCTTAACATATATTTGTATTATTTGTTTCAGAAGTACAGATCTGTGATTCAACAGTCTTGCACAATTCACAGGGCTTACCATAGCACACACCCTCCCCAATGTCTATCACCCAGCCACCCCATCCCTCCCACCCCCGACCACTCCAGCAACACTCAGTTTGTTTCCTGAGATTAAGAATTCCTCATATCAGTGAGGTCATATGATACATGTCTTTCTCTGACTGACTTATTTCACTCAGCATAACACCCTCCAGTTCCATCCACGTCATTGCAAATGGCAAGATCTTATTCCTTTTGATGGCTGCATAATATTCCATTCTATGTATATACCACATCTTCTTTATCCATTCATCTTGGCTCTTTCCACCTCTTGGCTCTTTCCACCATTTGGCTATTGTGGACATTGCTGCTATAAACATCGGGGTGCACGTACCCCTTCGGATCCCTGCATTTGTATCTTTGGGGTAAATACCCAGTAGTGCAATTGCTGGGTCGTAGGGTAGCTCTATTTTCAACTGTTTGAGGAACATCCATACTGTTTTCCAGAGGGGTTGCACCAGCTTGCATTCCCACCAACAGTGTAGGAGGGTTCCCCTTTCTCCGCATCCCCGCCAACATCTGTCATTTCCTGACTTGTTAATTTTAGCCATTCTGACTGGTGTGAGGTGGTATCTCAGGGAGGTTTTGCTTTGGATTTCCCTGATGCCGAGCGATGTTGAGCACTTTATCATGTGTTTGTTGGTCATTTCGATGTCTTCTTTGGAAAAATGTCCGTTCATGTCTTCTGCCCATTTCTTGATGGGATTATTTGCTCTTTGGGTATTGAGTTTGATAAGTTCTTTATAGATTTTGGATACTAGCCCTTTATCTGATATGTCATTTGCAGATATCTTCTCCCATTCTGTCGGTTGTCTTTCGGTTTTGTGGACTGTTTCTTTTGCCGTGCAAAAGCTTTTTATCTTGATGAAATCCCAAGAGTTCATTTTTGCCCTTGCTTCCCTTGCCTTTGGCAATGTTTCTAGGAAGAAGTTGCTGCGGCTGAGGTCGAAGAGGTTGCTACCTGTGTTCTCCTTTAGGATTTTGATGGACTCCTGTCTCATGTTTTGGTCTTTCAACCATTTGGAGTCTATTTTTGTGTGTGGTGTAAGGAAATGGTCCAGTTTCATTCCTCTGCATGTGGCTGTCCAACATTCCCAACAGCATTTGTTGAAGAGACTGTCTTTTTTCCGTTGGACATTCTTTCCTGCTTTGTCAAAGATGAGTTGACCATAGAGTTGAGGGTCCATTTCTGGGCTCTCGATTCTGTTCCATTGATCTATGTGTCTGTTTTTGCGCCAGTACCATACTGTCTCGATGATGACAGCTTTGTAATAGAGCTGGAAGTCCAGAATTGTGATGCCGCCAGCTTTGCTTTTCTTTTTCAACATTCCTCTGGCTATTCGGGGTCTCTTCTGGTTCCATACCAATTTTAGGATTATTTGTTCCATTTCTTTGAAAAAAGTGGATGGTATTTTGATGGGGATTGCATTGAATGTGTAGATTGCTCTAGGTAGCATTGACATCTTCACAATGTTGGTTCTCCCAATCCATGAGCATGGAAAGTTTTTCCATTTCTTTGTGTCTTCCTCAATTTCTTTCATGAGTATTTTATAGTTTTCTGAGTACAGATCCTTTGCCTCTTTGGTTAGGTTTATTCCTAGGTATCTTATGGTTTTGGGTGCAATTGTAAATGGGATCGACTCCTTGATTTGTCTCTCTTCTGTCTTGTTGTTGGTGTATAGGAATGCCACTGATTTCTGTGCATTGATTTTATATCCTGCTACTTTACTGAATTCCTGGATGAGTTCTAGCAGTTTTGGGGTGGAGTCTTTTGGGTTTTCCACATACAGTATCATATCATCTGCAAAGAGTGAGAGTTTGACTTCCTGTTTGCCGATTTGGATACCTTTGATTTCTTTTTGTTGTCTGATTGCTGTGGCTAGGACTTCTAATGCTATGTTAAATAGCAGTGGTGACAGTGGACATCCCTGCCACATTCCTAACCTTCATTATTGCTTTTTACCATCAGAGCAAATGTCAACATTGGAAAAAAGCAAATTACGTCTAAGTATTATCGTGAAAATAGTTTTGACCTAAAGGACTCCCTCAAAAGCTCTCTGAGATGGGTTCTGTAGACCATGCTTTGGGGACTGTTCATTTATACCAACTGGGATTTTCCTCTGGGGCTGGGATGACTCTGTTAAATATTGTGTAACATAATTTCATGGGGGGCCGGGCACACAAACAAACATGGTCCCTGCCAGCAAGAAAGAAGTGGGTTACAGCAAATGTGTTTGCCTTGATGTTACTGCATAGAACATTATACACCGAATAATCAGCAAAGAAAACGTTAAGTCTTCCTCAAGAAATCTCTGAAACAGCACTGGCAGCACCCTGCTTCAGGTACTTCTGGGAGGACTGGGAGCTGGCGGGAGGGTAGTGCTAAGGAGATCAAAGTTCTGGATTTAGCCAGTCAGCCAGACAGCCTTGGGCAAGATGCCATGGACAGAGATGAAAATGTGAAGACAAAATCCCAGCACAAATGGATCTTAAAACATATGGGGAAGACAAAAAGCTTTCCTTCATTCACTCATTCACTCAAGAAATGTTTGCTCAACACCATTGAACCAACCCTAGAGACTCTGATAGGAATGAGACATGGTCCAGCCATCATGGAACTCACATTCATATTAAGGAAACATACATATTATTTGTCTGAGTATTTGTGTAATGTCTAACTAGACTTTTAAGAAGAACTTTGAAGAAAGAGCAGTGATTCATCACCAACGTGTGTCTGGCATCCACACAAGAGATTGTGGAGAACTTCCCTGAGAAAATGACAGAAATGACCTGGGGAAGGAGCCAGGTGAAGAGTAGGCGTAAAGAATATTAGAAGACAGATGAAAAATGCCAAGGGTCAGAGACTCAGATTTGAGTAGGAGCTCAATGCTCTCAGGAAGAAAGAAGACAGAGTTCCTGAACACTGGTGAGTGAGGGAGGAGGGCTTGAAATAGCTGGAGAGCAAGGCAGGGCTAGGGTCAATAAGGAAGAACCTACTGGCCAGGTGAAGCTTGTCCTCAGGGAAATGGGAAGGCATTAGCAGATTTATTCAAGAGAGTGGCATGATAAAATTTTCATTTAAAAAGATTCACTGGCTTCAGTGTGGAAAATGGCCGGGAGAGAGGAAGAGTAACTATGGGGATATTTTTAGAGAACTGCTGGACTGAGCTCCTCATAAGGAAACAGATCCAAAGAGCGTCTTGTGCTGCTAGCCTTGCTACCCCACCTTGCAGGTGGAGCCAGCCACAGCCCTCACTTCAGGGCCCAAAAGACAAGTGAATGTTGCAAAGTCATGAGTACCAACCACAGATGGATGAAGATCAGGGAAGCAACACCCGTGGTGAGGGAATTGGGTGGAAACCAACCCAATCGGTTTTTCTTATGAAAAATAAATGCAAATCACACAGAGAAACAAAGTAGTCAGAATAGGTTTCAAAAGGAGGTGGTCCTGGAGTCAACAGTTAAAGGAGTTATATGGTGGACATGAGGCATAAGACTAAGGTGAGCCAATGCAATAAATTTTGACCAGTCATTGACCATGAATCATTTTTTTTCTCTCAAGGAATGGTTGATTCTGTGCTGAACCAGGATCTGAAAACCAACTGCTAACCTTGCCTCCTGAAATCAGTATTTTCTGCAGTGTTGACTTCCTCTGGGAATAAAAAGAATATAGCTATCCCATTTTGGAAGCATTGACAAGAGTCACTTCTGTTAGAACTTTGTCCCATTGCCAGGAATGTCTATCCGAATGATTGGAAGAGCTGGAACTCTGCTGGGATTACAGTCACTTGTCTGCTCAACAGAGTTAGGGTGGTGAATCTTTTACTGAAACTACGCATGTTTGGTGACTCTATAGAAAATTTTATGTGAAGAACCAGGATGAGATGGTAACTATGGAAAATGCCACAAATAAATCATAAAGGATACCCGGGTAGGTCAGGACTGCAGAAGTTGTCAGTTTGCTGGGATTATGGACAAAGTCTTAACTATATCACCATGATGAAACAAACACCTGTAACTAACCCTGGGCAAGCAGGAGCTCTCCTCTACAAAATATCTGTTGGCCCAGGTAAGGGTCCCACCTGAGCTCCACTAAGGATGACCACTAGCACAAATCATTGATTCTGACCTCAGCACCGGCAGCCACGGTGGTCTCTATCGAAGAAATGGGGGTTTAAAACACTCACAGAATAAAGTGATTGGGTGGCCTGTCTAGCACAGTGCTTCCACCAGCGAGTGAGGTGAACCTGCTATACTACAGGGAAAAGGGACCACAGACATTTTAGACAAAGCTTTAGAGTCACCAATGACCTGACCCATAGAAATCATTAGAGTACCTCAGGCCACAATAAAATGAAGAATAAAATCCATTGCTCATAGCAGGGGGCCCTGCAGAGACCATGTCTGCTCATTACAAATAAACCATGCAATTTGCTTGTGTTACATCTCCAGTGTATCCTAGCTCCAAAACAAAACTCCTAATAGAATGAATTCACTGCCTATAAATCTCAACACATCCTGCATTATTAGTAAAACTTTTTAAAATTCATAACTGATAAGTCATAAACCCTTTTGATGAATAAGACCCCACATACCAAGTGGTAAAATACTATGAGACCTGGTAAAGGAATAAACCTGTTGAATAAATCTGCTGTGCAAAAATTTATCTCGATGTTATATATAATGAAACCCTTCTTAAACAAAAACCTGATAAAACAATAAACCTGCTCAGAGATTAAATTTGCTGCACCCCAGGGCCATATTTCTCATTTGTTTTTGGAGCTGCCAGACACCTCAACCTGCTTAACCTCTGTAGTCCTGTTTTTACACCATTTTTTGCTGTTCTGTTTCAATCATTTTTATATCTACGAGATGTAAGGAATTTCCTACAGACACAGCATAGAGTATCATTAAATTACTACCAATGGTGATGCTAATAAGAGCAAAGTTTATCTTCTCCCCACTTTGGATCATTACTTTCTCTCCAGCCACCCCACAATATGCCTCCTTTCATTTTTAAAATTCTCCTCCATATGTCTGATAAGCTTTTTCTCCTCCATTCAGAAAAGAGCACTGACCTCCTGCCTCCTCTCTCACCTACAGGAAAAGACAACAGAGGGAAGGGAAAGCAGGTAGAGAGAGAAAATGAGGAGAGGCTTTGAAGTGAGGCACGTGGGAAGAAGGGTCCCTAATAGAAATAACAAGGCAGATGAAGGAACTTCCCCTTCACTCTTACCAAAATATCAGAGGATAGGAACGACAGCTGTAGTAAATCAGAAATCTAAACAATAGTAAAAGTCTTGCTAGCAGCCCAGGACAGACAGAGCCCAGTAGCACAGAAAGACCAGCCATGACCTTTACCTGGGCTCTTTTCTCCAAAACATAAAGCCCAATGTTAAGGCAAGAAGAAAACAAATAAATGTCAAAGAGAAATAAAATTTGAGAATGGCTCAGTTGGTTAAGCGACTGCCTTCGGCTCAGGTCGTGATCCTGGAGTCCCGGGATCCAGTCCCGCATCGGGCTCCCTGCTCAGCGGGGAGTCTGCTTCTCCCTCTGACCCTCTTCCCTCTCGTGCTCTCTATCTCTCATTCTCTCTCTCTCAAATAAATAAATAAAATCTTTAAAAAAAAAAAGAGAATGGCTTTAAAAATTGCATTTTGTGCTCGCCTTCTTTGCCAACTCTTATGTATCAGCTGGGAAAGTGTCAATAAGGACTTAAAAAAGAAACATAGACACCATACAAGAGCTGAACTTCACCATAGTACCCTTGCGCAGTTCAATGCTTATTTCTGCAATCTATCCATTGCAGAAGTGATTTCTAGAAGTCACCCTTGGAGAGTTCCTTCAAAGCTAGTTTTGCTAGCCTGTCTATAAATAGTGCCACTCATCATCATCATCATCGTCATCATTACTTCACAGTTCTCTTACGGGATTTGCATAGATTTGGTGGTTAATCAATTTATTCACCTATAATTTATTGAGACCATCAATTTTCAAGGCTTTGTGGCAGGTGCAGGGAGTGAGGTGTTGCAGAAGGAGATAGAGATGAGCAAGGCAGCACTGCCTTGTACGAGTTGTCACACCCACCGGAAAGGTGGAATGTGCCCTACACCATGACAAGGACAGTGATAACAGCACCCAATGCTGGGTTTCTTGATCTTCACTGAAACACCAAAGTTATCATTTCTGGCTTCCTTTTTCTCTCTCTCTTCTCTCTTTCTCAGAGGCTGATAATGATATAGAATGTGAATCAGTTGGGGAATTGTCTTTCCCGTCTTTGTCATCATATTTATTAAATAATAGCTTTAATAGCTAAGAAGCAATAGTTTATTGAAGTATAATTCATATACCATAAAATTTATCTTTTTAACATGTACAACGAAGTGGATTTTAGTATACTCACAGAGTCATACAACTACTACCAGTATCTCATTTCAGAACATTTCCTTAGCCCAGTAGAACCTTTACACCCACAAGCAGTCATCCTCCACTCCCCCAGCCCCAGCCCCTGAGGATCATTAATCTATTTTCTGTCTCTATGGATTTGCCTATTCTGGACATTGCATATAAATGGAGTCCTACAGTATGTGGTCTCTGTGACTGGCTTCTTTTACTCGGCACAATGTTTTCAAGATTCACCCATTTGTAGTATTATCAGTACTTCATTCTTTTTTTCTTGCACTTCCATTGAATAGATATAACACATTTTATTTACTCATTCATTAAGTTATGCATATTTGAGTTGTTTCCACCTTTTGTCTATTAACAATAATGTTGCAGTGAAAATTTGTGTACAAGTTTTCATGTGAACATCTGTATTCATTTATCTTCAGTATATACTGAGGGATAGAATTACTGAGTCATACAGTAACTCTTTCAATTTTTGATGAACTGCAACTGTTTTCCAAAGTGGCCATACCATTTTACAATCCCATCAGGAAGGTATGGATTTCAATTTCTCTGCAGCCTTGCAAACACTTAGATTGTCCATCTCTTTAATTTTAGCCTCGTCATGGGTAGGAAGTGGTACCTCATTGTGGGTTTGATTTGCAATAAAGACTAATGGTGTTGAACAGGTTTTTTGGGCCATTGGTATATGTTTTGGAAAAAAAATGTCTATTTTACCATTTTCCCCACATTTTGATTAGGGTTATTTATCTTTTTTATTATGAAAGTTGTAAGAGTACTCATATACTCTGGCTCGAATACTCTCATGAGATAAATGATCTACTAATACTTTCTCCCATCTTTGGGCTGTCTTTTCAGTTTCTTGATGTTGTCCTTTGAAGTTTTTAACTTAGATGAATTTATCTATTTTTTAAAAATTTCATTGTTTGTGCTTTTCATGTCATAGCTAAGAACTCATGCTGAACCCAAGGTGATGAAGATTTACTCCTGTCTTCTAACAGTTTTATAATTTTAACTCTTATATTTATGGCTATAATCCATTTTTAATTAGATTTTGTGGATGGTAAATTGTCTTGGCACCTTTGACCCGAATTAGTTGACCATAAATCACAAATATAAGGGCTTAGTTCTTGAGTTTCAAGTCTAAGACATTTATCTCTATATTTATTCTCATGTCAGTACCACTGTGTATTGATCACCATAGTTTTGTTGTAAGTTGTAAAACTGAGAAGCACAATGCCTTCAACTTGGTTCTCCTCTTTCAAGACTGTTTTGGCTATTGTGGATCCCTTGCATTTCCATATGAATTTTAGGATCAGCTTCCCAATTTCTTCCAGAAGGCAGCTGGGATTTTGATAGGGATTGCATTAAGTCGATAGATCCATTTAAGAATCGTTGCCTAATCTGTTTTTCTATCCATGTCAATGGGATATCTTTCCACTTGTTTAGATCTACTTTAATTTCCTTTAATAATTTTTTTAAGTTTTTTTTAAATTCCAGTTCGTTGATATACAGTGTAATATTAGCTTCGGGTGTACAATTTAGTGATTCAACACTTCCATGCAACACCCAGTGCTCATCACAAGTGCACTCCTTAATCTCTGTAATCTCTTTCAATAATGTTTTATAGTTTTAGGTATACAAGTCTCTCAATTACTTATTAAATTTGTTCTCATTTTTTTGTTTCTATTGCAAATCAAATTGCCTTTTTAATCTAATGTTTTTATTGGTCATTGCTAACACATAGAAATACATTTGATCTTGTATCCTGCAGCCTCACTGAAAGTACTTATTTGTTCTAATAGTTTTTTAGTGGATTCCTTGAGATTTCCTATATACAAGATCTTATCATCTTTTATCATTATTTATCATTATTATCATTATTTTAGAGATAACTTCACTTCTCTTTTCCAATCTGGTTGCCTTTTATTTATTTTTCTTATCTAACCTGCTAGAATCTCCAGTACAATGTTGAATAGGAGTGACAAAAGTGGACATTCTTGTCTTGCTTTTGATCTAAAGAGAAAAGTCTTTCACCACTATAATGTCACCTTGGTTTCTTTGTAGATATTCTATGAGATTGACAAGGTTCTATTCTATTCCCAGTTTGTTAAGTAATTTTCTCACAAAAGCATGTTAAATGTTATCATTTTTAAAATGATTTTCCTGAGTCTGTTGAGACGATTATGATCAGTTTTATCCTGTTAATATGTTGTATTACATTGATTGACTTTCAGAGGTCAAACCAACCTTGCATGCTTGGGATAAATCTTACTTATAACATATACTCTTTTATACATATTTAGTCATATATATGTTTAAATCTATAATATATATTATGTATCAAATATATGGATATATTATAAATATTAATATTATATGTAAATATATAATATATTATGTAGTATATATTATATACTTTATATTAAATATATAATAAATAGATATGGTTTGTTTATATATTTTTCTTTTGCTCATATATATCGTTTTGTTCATTTTTTGCTTTGTTTTGTTTATATATATGTATATATGGCTGGATTTGGTTTGCTAGTATTTTGTTGAGGAATTTTTATTTATATTCATAAGGATTGGTATTAATTCTTTGAACATTTGGTAGAATCAACCACTTAAGACAACTGGACCTCTGGAATGGTTTATTAAATTGCCAATTTAATCTTTTTGCTCATTATATGTCTATTCAGATTATTTGTTTTTTCTTGAGTCAGTTTTGGTGATTTATGTCTGTCTAGAAATGTTTTCCCTCTCATCTAAGTTATCTAATTTGCTGGCATGCATTTGATCAAAGTAATCCTTTTTATTTCTGTAGGACTTATAGTGATCCCCCCTCTTTCATTGTTGATTTTAATAATGTGAGTCTTCTTTGTTGTTGTTTTTGGTGGTGGTGGTGGTCGCGGTGGTGAGTTTAGCCAAAAGTTTGTCAATCTGTTGATCTTTCCAAAAAACTAATTTTTGCTTTCATTGATTTTTTAATATCTTTTTTAATTATTCCATTTATTTATGCTCTAATCTTTATGGGATGTATTTTCCTGTTTCTTTGCATGTCTCTTTTGTTGTTGACAACTGAACATTTTAAATATTATAATATGGCAATTCTGGATATCATATTCTCCCCTTCCCTTTGTTGTTATTGTTTATCATAGCAATTATTTTTGTTTGTATAGTGACTTTTTTGAATCAATCCTATAAAGTGTAACCACTGAAGTCTCTGCTTGGTTAGCTTCATTTTCAGTTAATAACTGAACAGAGATATCGTTACATGCCTTGATCCAAATGTCCCCCACCCTTGGCTGAGGCACTCTACATGTGGAGGCATTACTTCAATGCTCCAGTGGTTTACAACTCTGCCCTAGCCCTCACTTCCTGATTGTGCAGAGCCTTGGGAAGAGCCAGAAGCGAGAGAGCGGGGCTTTCTCAAGTCTTTCCTGTTAGTGCTATAGCCCTGAAACTGTGCACAGCCTTGTGCATATACATGCTCCTCCAAATCCCCAGGAATATGTCAGTCCCTCCAGTAGTCATCTAATCTGCAGATTTTTCTTTTAAGTTTTTTGACCAGTTTCTTGTTTGCCCCAACTGGTATCACAGCCTCAGACCACTGTGGTGTTAAATAATTTCTGCTGATTGTTTTCAGCAAACACCCTGGCAAAAGGACTCTTCCCACTGAAGGAGCTTTGAGTCAGATAAAGAGAAGCCCTGTGAATGAGGCTTTTTTGGGGATCTGCCGAACAGGTAAAAATAGTGACAATTCCCTGGTATAGGGGAATTGGAGGGGCATCAAACCCACACCATCCCCTCTCGTGGCTGCTATACTGTTGGTTTTCACACTTACTGTGATTCTGAGACTACCACAGAGCTGGGGAGAGTGGTGGAAGTAGAGCAAGTTAAATGCTTTCATGTTTGTTATTCTTACTAAGACTTAACTGTTTTTCTCAAGAATAAATGCTCTTCAGATCATTGGAGGTTTGGGGTTAATTTCTGGAGTTCCAGAAAAATTGATTTCAACAATGTTTTGCCAATATTCTCAGTGCTTTTATGGAGGAACAGATTTCCACCATTCTAGATGACCTTCCATTATGTTTATTTTACATTCTTCTTTTTCCCCTTTTTCCTTGTGCTCACTCCAAACCAGTCATGAGATGGAACCACAAGCATCTCAATCAGATGGTCTCTGAGAGTGAAAAGATTTGCTACATGCAAGTAGGAAATTTCTTTCACAACCTCTAAGACAGGGTATCTTGAATCTTCCTGGAGCAGCCTGTAGTGAGGTCGAGTCTGAAACCCTTAACTTAAAGATAAAATGATAGCAACCAAATAAAGGTAATTGATATTTGATGAGAAAATACAGCTTAGACAAATTTACACAAATGAGAAAACTGTTTTTAAAGATAAGGCACAATATTATCAATGATGTGATATCTAAGGGGCATTTTGACCTATGACACTTAAAAAGGGTGTTGATAAAAAATAAATATTAAAATGTAATGTTAAAATTATCAAGAGCAGTTAGCAATAATTATGTCTCAAAGTCTCCAAAGCAATCAGGAAATGAACCGGCCCGAGTAGCAGGACACAGACCTTGCCCCCTCTTTCACGGGTAGCTCTTCTCAGGCCCACTCTGCTGTTCCCCTTACGTTTGTTTTTATTTTCTTCCCAAACAGTAACTGGCCTCGGCTCAGATGCCGTGATCTACTATCTCACAGCCATTTTTCTGAACATAAGCAGCCTGCATTTAAAACTCCCCAGCTCATCTGTCTTCATTTGAAGACCGAGTTAAAAAATAAAATTAATGATTGCTATCAGGGGGAAGACGAGGAGCATCTTTGGTGAAAAGTAGATCTGCCACGTTTGGCCAAGGCTGACATCTTTCACTGGCTGGAAATGGCTGGATATACTTGTAAACATTATTAAAAATAATAACTTAATGTTTCCTTCCTGTGACTCGCTAGCATTAGCAAGGTAGTTCCAATTAGTATTTCCCGAGTGAGGTGGGCCTCTGACTTCATTTCATTTAAAAGGGGATTTGTTTTCTAATTCTTACTTCTGCTGTTGTCAATAACAGACCAGAGCGGAATGACAGCTGCCTTCCCCCCATCACTTACATTTTGCAAAGCCACAGCGAAGGAATATGCATCTTTGATTTTATTTGTTTTAGCTGTGCTTGTTCAGTGAGAGAGAAGACACATTTACATCCCTGTGATCTGGATGGTGTTGCATGGATTTTAAAAATACAAGTAAATCACATCAAGAGACTAAATCATTTTGTAGGATTTTTAGAGTGAAGGCAAATAATTCAATGATAAAATAGTACAAATGGCTTGGAATAGAATGATTTTCCTTGGAAAACTTTGCCTTGAGCCCCCCTCAGCCCATGGGCAGTGTGGCTAGAAGGAAGGAGGAAAAGGGAGGGCAGGGAGGGCGGGAGGCACCTCTATTGCCCAGTTGCCTCTCCTCTGGGTGGTTTTCCGTGCTTATTGGATCTGCCTTCCATTCTAGTGAGTATCTCTTTAATAGACTCATCTTGCTTTATTAAAGTCAAAAATATGTTTTTAAATGCTAAGTGAGACACGCATTATTGCAAATGCAAAGCTGCAAAATGTGTTTGGCAGCCTCAAGGTAATAATTTCTTCCAATTTCAACACAAAGTTGGTGAATATTTCAATTGATTATGTTGGGTGATCCAGTAGTCATTTAATCATATTAACATATAACTTGCATATTCAACATAATCTCACTTGCTGGCTTATCTTATACCCCAGAAAGCCTCACAAGGCAACAGGCACACACATGCATGCTCTTGCGCATGCATGCGCACGTGCACACACACACACACACACACACACACACACACACACACACTGATTTCCTGTGGTAGGCTTTTAACCAAAGTTCTATTTAATGTGTAAGCTGTGCAATGACTGTCTGTGTGAACTGACATAACGGAACTTTTTAATAGCATAACAGAGCAAATCATTATACAGAAGATAGGAGGCATTATTTACAACATTAATTAAGTCCAGGGGTAAAAAGGAACCATATAAATCCAGTTCACTTTAAGTGTTTTTACTTGGGAACCCGTGTCTTGTCCTTCTCCTTACTTTGAAATTCAAGTAATATGTGGAAGGCTGAACTTTTTCACTTTGTTATGTGCTGTGGGGTGCTTTGAGTCTGTTTGCTTTTTACAACACCACGAGATGTCCTAATTGCCAGGAGTTGCCATGAATCACAGGAAGCAGAGTATAGAGAGCTGCAACCCCACCTAATGGGAAAGGAGCCTTTCCTTTGTGTGATAGAAGTGGACTCCATATGCTCTGGAACCTGAGAAGGAGAGGGGTCTGCCGTGGATGTCTGTCTGTGGGAAGGAACGTGCTTTCCATCCTGGAAGAGTCCCCAACACACAGCTTCCATTGTATCCTGCAACCCACCCGACCTTCTGGGGCACCCACTTTGTGCCCAAGTTCAACAGCAGCCTGTCAACTGGTGAATGGCAGAAGTCTGTCAATATCCTGAACACAGGATGATGGAGGATTCTGAAAGATGAATGGCAATGCTCCATTTTATTCCATCTCTGACACCATTCACACATTTTGTCCAGTTTTCAACACTGGATTAAGAGTTCACATTGTGCATCATTGGTTGACATGAAAGCATGCATATAGCACGGGTGCCTCGTACGTTCAATCAGACTGGTGCTGGAGTGAGCCATGGGAGCAGAAACGAACACGAGAGGGATGGCAAGGTCCCTTATAGAGGGAATGGAGGCAATTCAAAGGAGGTGAGAGCGAGCAAAACAGAAAGGGAGACCATCATGTCCTTTCTAGAGTAAAAATGCAATCCAGCATGCACCTAGGCTGGTCTCCTTCTGCCCACAAACTCTTCCTGAGGGAGGAGTAGCTAGAAGGTCTGCCAGGTTGCCTCCAAGCAATGGGGTCTTACAGGAAGGATTCCAGTGGGTCTGACTTTGAGGTCAACAGCTGACTGCTGGCTCCCTGGAAACTAGATTTATCTGACCTCCAGAAAGTCGCAAAATGACACAACCAGTAAAAGAACAAGGCAGAAGCTTTTCTTCTTGGTCTTTGTTAGAAGGCCAGCAAGACATGGGGGAGAGAAAAATCTTCTTGAGCAGCCTCAAATATGCCAGATTTACCCATAACTTCAAACTGAGCATCCAGCTAATTTCTTACCAAGCCAAATCACAATTAAAGTAGGTACCGTGTTATCACATGTAACCTCATAGGCTTCATTGGAATCTTTACATTTCTCCAGAATTAATACAATACCACACAACTCATACATAGCAGGCCCAATTTTGTAACTCAGATCTAGTCCAAATTCTGATTTTGAATATCCCAAATCCCTGATGGGCTTTCCTGCCAAACCGTGCAGGAACAAGAAGTCCCCTTGATCAGGGCTGGCTGGAAGGCAGAGCTGGGGCCATTTTGTAGGCAGAAGGAGAGAAGTTAAGAACTCTATAGGCTTGAAGTTCCAGGCAGACAGAAGGCGACAGAGAAGAGACTGCATGAGAACACGTCCTGCTGTGTCTGGTGATTTGTTGGGTATCTTAGTGTTTGTTCTGTGACAAGTTGGACTTTGGTACAAGGTCAGCTCCTGAATCTTGATTATGTTTTTTTCCCCCTTGAGCCAAGAGACATTGATCTGTACATCTAGTTTACCTTGTTTTCTTAGCCATTTGTGACACAGTACAACAGTTCCCATCGAAAAAAGTGTCATGTAAATAAATTACAACTTAGGACGTATACATTAAATAATTTTATAAATGAACTTTAAAAATGAAGGAATAAAAAATGCCAGGCCTGGCTTGTAGAGCAATAGTGCTTATTCTGATCATGTTGTCATGTGTAATGAAGCACAGGCCCATCATTAATCAAAAGAACCAATCAGATAACTAATTTAGGCAATATTCTTTACCACAGGACATGTCGGTCAGTAAAAATGCATTAAAATAGCAAAAGATCAATAACAGACACCAGGGACTGTGTTTACAAACCAGTCTTAAACTTTAGGGTATTAAATTCTCAGTCATACTGGGTATCTGTTTGGTAAAGATAAAGGAAAACTTCAGAGAAATGAAAGTTTTTTTAAGTTAATAGTGCAGTCATAATGTATACTGTAATAAATGTACAGAATGTTGCATTATTTTGTGATGAATGGCAAAAGTGTCCCCAGCTCCCTTCAGAAGTGTTATCAAGACTCAAAAAAAAGGACCATGGAATGAGCGGGGATTGACAAATTGGTCCAAAGATGGCAGCGGGAGGTAGGCAGGTCCTGGATGTTTAAAGACAATTTATGTTTCAAGCAACTGAAGTCAGAGCACAGTGGCCAGACCCAGCAAGTGGTGGGTAGAATCATCTCTGTTATGTGTCAGCTGCCCTGCACTTGACATGACCCTTATCCCTCTGGAAGGTGGACTCAGCCTCCCTGCAGCATGTCCCCTTCCAGAGCCTCGGCTTGGTCACATTTAAATGAAAATGTTCACTCATCCTTCCAGACACACGTAGTGCATCTCCAAAGGTCCAAGGTATTTACATCCTTTGTCCTTCCTTTTTCTTTCCTAGTGATTAAATGCATTATTTAAAAAAAAATTCCTGATTCTGATTCTCCAAAGCTAGCATACCTGCTGAAGAAATTCTCTAATGCCGCAGAGAGTAGAGGTGGCGATCACACAGTGGGATAGGGGCTGGAGGAAGCGCCATTCCTCGGCTGGCACCAGTTCCAAGTGGATGTCACAACTCCAGCCTAAAGGCCACCAGAAAAACACAGGCACCTCCTCAATTGCGCAGGTCTGATGTCTTGGTGGCTTTAGTTTGTGAGTCAAAGAAAGGAAGGGCTTAGGGGCGCTTGGGTGGCTCAGTCGGTTAGGTGCTCGACTCTTGGTTTCGGCTCAGGTCATGATCTCAGGGTCCTGAGATTGAGCCCCACATCAGGCTCTGCACTCAGCACAGAGTCTGCTTGTCCCTGTTCCTCTGTTCCTCCCCCGACTCTTTCTTATAAATAAATAAAATTTTAAAGGAAGGGCTTGGAGGAGGGAAAGTTGTTGGGATATCTCTCTCCTGTGACAGTCACTGGCAATGTGACCTGTACTGAGTCCACCGTTGGCCCCCAGAATCATGAACATCCATCCTAGTGCTCTTCTCTGGTCACTCCCGCTATCTCAGGATATTTTGGTAGCCCTTCCTCTTCTCATGAGCCCAAAGAATCTCTAGATGTTGGTATGCTAGGGCACACTATTGGAAACAACCTAAATATCCTTTGATGGGGGAAGTGTTACGTAAACCATGACACATTAATTATATGGAACACCAAGTAGCTGTTGAAAGGATCAAGTTAAATCTATAAATATTGACAGGTGAAGATCTCTGAGACATATATTAAATGAAAATAAAAGACATCATTACAAGGAATGATGCCATTTAAATATGATCTATTTCTGTATATACATGTAAATGTATGTAATGCATTTTTAAAGGTCTGAAAGAGGTATATGCAATGCTGGGTCTGAGGAATAAATTGGGGGATAAGACAGGATTTCGGGGTGGTCAAACAGGACACACATTTTATCTCTATTGATAAGCGTTTTGAAAGTGAATGGTGTCTCCTGTAATAAAAGACTAAAAAATCATTTTAAATAAATAACTATTAGCATACCCTTGGGTTTATTCCTTACTTGCCTCCCTCTCACTATACCCTCCAGAGGATGCCATATCCAGAGGTGACTTCAGCCAGTTCAAAGACTTAAATCTCATTATTTGGAAAGGTCTCTAGATCTGCAGATCGTAACATCCCTCTGCGCTCCAGATGTGTTTCTATAGCTACCTATTTGGATTCTCTACCAAAAGTACCATTGTCAGCTTCACAAATCTTCTATGACCAACTGGAACATTAATTTTCCCCCTAAACCTATCCCTTGCCAAGTTTTTCCCATCTCAGTCAATGACATTACCATCCACCCTATTGGTCAAGTGGAAAACTTACAAGTTCACTCAATTCCTACCTTCCCCTCACACCCCACGCCTAGTCTGGTCAATCAAGTTGCTGCCCTGTATAGCAGGAAAAGTTAGTCTTTTCTCTCTGAATCCTTCACTGTCATGCCAAGTCAAGCCACCACAATCTCTCCCCCGGGCTAGTGTCATGACCTACTGTTGATTTCTCTGATTCTCCTCTTGCCACCGTCCACTCAGTTCTCCACCCAGCCATCAGAGTGACCTTTTCCAGTTTAAGTGGGATCAGTCACCTCCCCAGATACATGCTCCTTATTGCATCTTGCTTTTCCTTCTAGAGAATGGGCAGACAGAGCTGGAGATAGTTCTGGTGGCCTGAATGCTCCTCAGAAGAGCCCAAACATGGTAAGCCCCTTGCTCAGCCTCCTTTCCTGGAGCGTTTCTTTTCCTACTGGGGAAAAGGAAAGAAGAAGGGAAACCAGATGCAGCTTCAGCATCTTCAGGGACAACACTGGGCAAGGTTTCCTGTTGCCTAGAGAAGTGCCGAGAATGCCCTCAGCATCGCTACTGGCATCAGATAATGTACAGTTCAGGCCGGATCTCTGGCTTCCCAAGCTCTGCTCCACACGGACAGAGAGCTGCCCAGAGTGGTGGGACAGGCCCATCCGTCCAAGTCAAACTCCCGAGGCTCTCAGTGTTCGTTCTGAGACTGCAGGTGCTGCTGGGGGAAATACACAAGGAAAAATGTAGAATCACATTGTGTAGAATTTTGAAACTCTTATTCCTTGGAGTCCTTTTTCTGGAACAAGATTCAAAATGAAATAGAAAGAGACTACACTCGAGTTGGATTTTCAAGGATGCCATATTTAGATCATTTGACTTGGTTTTAAGAATTACAATTCTAGCTCATTTTTTTTCCTTTTTTTTTTTTTTTGGAGAAAAATTGAGAAGGCAATTCCTGAAAAGATATCAGGGTGAAGTGTTTTGCAAAAATAATATGGCAATTATGTCAAATTAACCGCAAATGTATTTCATCACAGGATTGTTGTGAATGCTCTTGTGAGGAAAATGTATTAAACCTTATGGAGGTGAGAAGTTAGGATTTGGACATTTGAAATTCAAACACTAAAATGTGCATAGACACTACCGTGTCACTCTACTTCTTATTTAAGGATGAATTGGTATTAATACTGGGCTATATATGTGATATGAGCTCCAAAAGAAAAGAAAAAAAACTTTAACCAAGAAAAAAAAAATCACATTACTTAACACTCCGGATAGCCGACATACAGGGGAACCCGAATACTGTGATTTTTGATGTGCTAGCCAGATCTCATGCATCCTTCAGCCAGCAGTGGTTACGCCACATGAAATGTATGAAAGGATGCACAGAGACCCACCAAAAGCCCACAGTGCAGAATCTCTGAGATAGCCAGAAGTCATTTATTAATAAAGCTATTGACATGTTTTAATATTTATAGTTATTTACCTTGCAAAGGAACTGAATCAGGGAGTACAGAGATCAAGTCACTCGGGAGAAGGAGTATTTACCTAGGCTAATAGCTTCCCTTTGGAGAACAGGCAAAGAAGAGCAGGGGCTGAGGGGCCCCAGAAGCCCTTTTCAAGGACTCTCTGGTGGGAACACCCTGAGAGGAGGTGCATGCACAGCACTCGTGCAACAATGCCATTTATTCCCAGGACCACTCTCTGCTCCTGTTCTGCCTCATGAGAGTGGCCCTTAGTGAAGGGAGACAGAGTGCTACCCTGAAGCTCCCTCTCCCCTGGATTCGGCATACCTGTGATTGACATTTGGAGTCTAGGTCCTAATTTTGCTCTTTCTTCCACATTATCCTCTTCAAAGACCACCATCAACAAGGAAGGCTGAGGAGAGAATGACTAACAGCTCAGGCTAGAGGAGAAACACAGTGGAGGCAGGACTGCTGGGGAGTTGTGGGGGACAGGGAGCACTAAGGGTCTTTGGGAACAGAAAGGGACCAAAGATGGACAGATAATGACCCCATGACACTCCATGAGGGTCTACCTCTGTAGCCTCTGGCTCAGTCAAGTTAAGCTAAGTTATACTACAGTAACAACAAAAACAAATCTATTTCTTGCTCCTAGGATATATTCTTGCACACTGCCAGGGCACTCTGCTCATGGAATTCACTAAGGACCCTGGAGAAGGACCTTCCATCCCCATGTGTGTTTCCATGAGTGTCATGGTACAAGGGGAACCTATCTGAAATAACCCACAATGGAAACACAATCCTCTGGCTACAGTCACATGGCCACCCCAAAATTCAAAGAGGAAGAACAGTACACTTGTCCCATGAAACCAGCAGGACAAAACGGGGGCTCCCTGAGCAGGAGAAACATCTACCACAACTCCATGGACAGAGCTCAAGGAAGATTTTGATCAAGTCAAAAAGTGACTGTGAAATTTTTCTGCCATCCTCTGGACTTGAAATAATTTGAAATCCTTTGCTTCAATCTAAAGGAAAGTACTGATAGACATCCTCTAGGGCTCTGGCCATGGACTGGACAGCAGGGAGGCCATTTTGTTGCAGTTCCGGCAAGCCTCCCTTCCACAGGAGATGGCATAGGGCTGTGCTGGTATGTTAATGCCATTTAGTGTCATTTATTCTTCAGGCCTCTGTTCGCCACTTCAAAAAAAATTTTTATGATATGCTAGCAGCTAAAGTTGAGTAGCCAATTATGACAGAATAGCAAGGAGTGTTGGGTCCCAACTGAGGCTGTGTTCATTATGCAGCATTGGCTACACCACCCCCTGTCCCATTTTGTGATTTTCCCTAGCAGAGCTCAGCTGTGCTTCAAAGGCAGAAAAACACTAATACTTGGGTTCTTTTGGTATAAGAGCTTCTTAGATAGAATAGAGGGCCAACGGGCCACAGGAGCAACAGGCAAAGCAAAAAATGACCAAATGATGAGCTCTGGGGTTGAAACTGGGGTGAAGGTCCAGTCTCAACACAAGTGGGAGGAGTAGAGCAAATGGGTCAGGAAGTTAAGAGCTAAAGGGAAGGAGTATGTGTTTATAAGAACTGGTCGCCAAGGAGTGGGTGGAAAAAATGGGCACTGTTGCTTAGGTGTCAAGGAATTGAAAGGCCCATGTATTGAACTGAGCATCCACAGAGAACGCCTGTTTCACACTGATCCTGGGAAGAATCAGGGTAACAAGTTCAGCTGTGCACCAAGAGCTGAAGTCTACAATGATGGAAGACATAGAGACGGGGACAAGCAGGGGATCAGGGTGATATTGCAGGAAGGCAGAGCCATCAGTGGAACAGGTTTTTACTTTGGTTTTATACACAAGGGAGTGAGGTTGCAGTTTTCTGGAAGTGGTGATGGTGACAAATGGGATCTCCTCATCTCCCAAAGCTGAGATTTGTGGGGAATGAAAGTACAGAGCCCCCACTGAGAAGGACTGCACGGAAAGATCCTGGGGTTCCAAGAAGATCCTGGTGTCAGTCTTCAGGGAAAAGCCTTGGAAGAGAGAGACTGGTTTGTGCGAATGGAATGCTGGGAAAGAGCTTGCTAATCACTGAGCCCATTGATCAATTATCTGGTAGGTTGGCATGACAAAAAAATACCACAGCAAAACATGGCGTAGGTGAAACTGCAGGATGGAATTCAGGGAGAGGATTCAGAAACTGACGTGTCAGAAGTATTTGTCCAAATACAGATTTTTGCTTTGTGTTTTGAGTAGTCCTACTTTGGGAAAGTTGAGGGATTCATAGCAGAAGCAGCCTAGAGACCACCTCTTTCCTGACACTCACGAAGACCTAAGACCTTTGTCCAGTTTATGTTGGGTCTCCGGGAAGGGATATGAGAAGACATGGATGTCTAAACAAGACAGACAGACAGAAGGAGATAAACAGAAAAGTACGGCAATTTCTCCAAATCTAGGGAGGGTTGACCCATAGTCAGTTCTCCCGAAACAACCCCTGGAAGAATCCCAAAGACCCATGTGGAGTGTGGAGGAGGGGAGCTGTCACACTCATGTCCTCTTGCAAAGTCAGGCCCACAGCATGTCAGCACAAACCAGGGAGGACCAGAAACAGGCTGGATGCTCCCAAAAGCCCTTGTCGTGTCAGTACCTAGGAGCTCTTCTCATCCTATGGGTCTGTGGAGCATGAAGCTTAGACATCGCTCCTAGGTGTTGGTGCAGGCCTTTCACCCTTCTGCGCAAATCAAGAAACCAGAAAAGTCCATTCTAACCCCTTCTTACTGACTGAACTCATCAAGGTATGTGAATTCGTCTCCATGAGCACAATCTCATTTCTGCTATGGGAATGAAAAGGCTAGCCCCATGATTAAGCCCAGGAACACAAGCCCTGGGTACTGCGTCATATTTTGATTATTGCTGAAAAATTAGACCTTGCATCACTAGGGTATTTCGCACCAACCTTTTCCCAGGCTGCCTGGTGGGTGAAAGGCACATGGCCTTTGAATGTGTGTCTCCTTCCCTCCCGCCTTGCCACCTTCTACCATACCATTCAAGCTGTAGACCTTGCAGATCACATTCTCTGCCCCCCCACTCCTCCATTCATTGGAAGGCCCACCCCATGGCAGTTCTGCCAATGAGGCTTTGAAATCCTTCTTTGTTAAAAGCGTTTCCACACAGGTACATTTTATCTTATCAAAGAGCATATACACCCCAAGAAAGAAGAGTATTCATACTGTGCCACTGTACTCTTCCAGCCTTAAGGTTTAAGCCTCTCAACCAATATTGTTTTTTATTGGAAAAGCCCAATGACCAAATATGACCGCAAAGTTGAGGCAAGTGTGGCCAATGATGATGAAGGGGTCTGCTCTTGTGCAGGCACAGAGCAGAGCTCACACCAGCAGGAATGAACAGGTGTCTCTCTATCGCCCGCAGCACATTTGTCTTCCTGGTTAGCTAACATCGAAAGAAGGAGCATTTTCAAAGTTTAATAGTTGGGTTGGAGGCCAGGTTCCTGAGAAATGTACTGCACCTGCCATGCACAGTCTCAAAAAAATAGTTTTTAAAAACTGTTACCTGAGCCTGTTCAAGGGGTCATGAATTTTGCTACGTATGTTGAAACCAAAGCAGTGAATATCTCTATTTCTAACCAGACACAACGTGTCTATATTTTTTTTTCAAAAAATGTAGGAGCCTACTTTTATTGGATGTAATTCAATTACTTTTTTTCCTATCCCATAAAAAAAAATAACTCATTCAAATCAAACCAAGACTCCTTTCCATTTTTGGCCTGTTGACAGCATCTTTTGTACCCAGCTAAGCAGTCTTTGCAGTATTTGGCACGGGTCCTGCTCTGAGGGCAGGATTTAGAACAGATGCCGAATTTCCCGAGTCGGGACGCTACCGAGTTCTCTGCTGATTACTAGGCTGCATAATTAGATGTGACAGCCCGGAGATTCCTGGCCACAAACCACTCCTAATGGGGGAAGCCGCTCTGATTCTCTTGGAAGACACCCCTCTGCAGAAGTGCCACACATTGGAAGTTCCTCTTTTAACCCCATAATTCCTCCAGTGTACGTGGCCACAAATCTGGGGACTCAGGGAAGCCAGGCCAAGGTCGGTAGCCTGAAGCTGCTAAGTACAGGGACTCAGCATCTATTGGTGTAGCCTGGTGACATAACTTGGTGAGAACCCTCCTTTGCTGCGCTGAGCTCAGTGAAATAGATGAGCACAATTGATAGAGCAGAGCTGGGCCGATAAGCAGTGGTCTATGCAGAGCATCCACCCTGGCCATGCTGAGACCACTCACAGCTGTGGCAGGTCCAGGACCGAGGCTCTGCTCTCCCTTGCTCAGTAAGCATAACTCTGTTCTGTGGACACTGATGTCCTTGACCACAGCCACTCTCCCCTCCATGGGTCCCACTGGGTACAAAGGCAGCTAGGGCAGAGAAGAGGGTAGAATCCGCTCCCATTCCCAGACAGGAGCCTCATGGTGCAGAAAGGCGAGTTTGTGGCTTTTTAGCATCAACAATCAAGCCACGCCCAAGCCACACCGCATCCAGCCCAGGTGTAGTGTGGGGCAGCCAGCAGGCTCCAGGGACTGGAGTGAAGCCACAGGTTTCCACCCCTCCAAGGAGCTCACCTGAACCAACTAGGGAAAAAGGACTACCCAAGGGCAAAAACTACATATCACATGTGTCTCTCCTTAAAACACAAAGACAAACTCCTTTTGAAAAATAGCGGGTGGGACGCCTGGGTGGCTCAGTCGCTAAGCACCTGCCTTCAGCTCAGGTCATGATCCCAGGGTCCTGGGATCCAGTCCCACTTTGGGCTCCTTGCTCAGCAGGGAGCCTACTTTTCCCTCTGCCTGCCCCTCCCCCTGTTTGTGCTCTCTCTCTCTCTTTCTCTGGCAAATAAATAAATAAAATCTTAAAAAATATAGCAGGTGCTACAGAGCTAACTACTTATTTATCTAGAAATTTCAAGGTGGGGGGAAAGCCTCTGCCCATAGAATCACCCAAATAGTCACTGGGCTGAGAGGTGAGATGCTCAGATTGGCAGCAAGTATTTGCTGTCTCTTGATAGCAAATTTCAGAGAGAGATCATTTTCCACAGGACTCAACAGTGTGTCTTTACCTGTCTTTTGTTGAGCACAGGTTTTCTTTTCAACCCCAAGCTCTCCTAGGGAGATGAGCAGGTCAGATCATCCAGAGGTAGTGGGTCCTCCAGAGCCCTTTCCTCCCCAGGGAGCCCAGAGGAAGCCTCCAAACAACCATATTGTGCTGCCTTATTAGAGCAGGCATGCTTCTTTTTAAAATCAAAGAGTAATAAAACACAGAATTAGTAACGTGCAGCAGCATTATTTTTATTCGTCTATAGATTTCTAATTAAAAATATGGCATTCTTAAAAATTGCAACATAATATACTCAAGCCTTTCATTTCATATGCAAAGTGTTTGAAAGTCTGCAGTCCCTGTGAGGTGGTGATTTCAAAAGGAAGGGTGAGCCAACAAAAGAAAACAAAAGTGAAGTCATAAGTAATTTCTTTTAAGAAAATGTATAGGGTACACTAATTTGAAAGAAAAGCGATTTTGAAATATAAAAGGAAATCTAGAAAAACGAAGCATTCAGCTTTTTATTGCACGGTGTTGCCAATAATATTGTATATGTGATTAAAGATTCTTTCCGCAGCTGCTTAAGCCAATAGAAATTGAACTTGCTGGAGTACAGCCTCCCTCCCACAACCCTGCCTTGACGATGGGAGGGGGTGGGAAGACCTCATTGTTATTGGGATTCAAGTGGCATCGTCATTAAAGAGGTGACTACAAAGGAGGTATTTAAGAGCTTCAGGGTTGGCTTGCATACTGAAGGTTGTCGGTCTCCAAACAGTGCATCACAAAAGAAAAGTTTAAGGAGCCTGAGCTCTGTGCTCCAGCTGCAGGAGGAATGGAGGGTCCAGTAGAACAGATGTTTCCTGCAAGTCACTGCCTCCATCCCACGCATGGTTTAGAAGATATTCAAATTCTGCTTGGCACCCATCCGGAAGCTTTTACTTCCCCCTTTCTCTTGCAACAGTTGTACGAAAATTGGTCTCTGTTATCTCAAAGCAGTAAAGGCAGGGACGGTTTAGAGCCTGGATCTCAGGGCCAAAGACCCTGGACCTAGCTTTCTGCATAAAGCTTCCTGACTCCAGAGCCTAGGGAAAATGCATTTGCCTGTGGGAGCCCTGGATCCAGTGGGGCAAGGGGAATGCAAACCTCTTGGCTTTGATCAGCACGGCTGGGGGTCTGCCCCTGAAGCCTTTCCCCCTGGACATGACTTTGCAAGGAACTTCTTCAACTTGAAACTTCCATTGAACTCCTCTGGATGACGTTAGCCATCATATGGTTTTGATAATATAAAGCAATATGTTAATGTTCAGGCCAGTAAATGCTGTGTTGGAAACTGAGTTGGCAGGAACAGGTGACCTCGGCACGGCTTGCTCGGAGTCTGTCCAGCTTTGGCAGGCTGACCGCAATGCTCCTGGGTCAGACCGGGCAACCTGGGGCACTAAAGACCAAGGAGTTATGCAGACTGAGATCCTGGGGGGTGGGAGGGCAGTTCTTTCATGTGCGAGGCGCTGGGGTTGCTGCTTCTCAGACAGAGGAAGAGACATGAGTAGACACTCGCAGCTCAGGCTGGGAGGGGTGTGCACCTCCTGTTCTCACCCAGAGCACACATGTATGCTCCGGGCCACATGTATGACCACACACACACACACACATAGGCCTGTGCACAGAAAGCACACAAAATTTAATAACCCTGCTCTAGCTACAAATTAATTCAAATCTTGTACTCACATTAAAAATGAACTCTATTTTATGTTGATCATTAACTAAGAATATTTCACACTGGAGATTTGTCATATTAAGGAGAATTGAAACCACTTATATCAATTAAATGTACAGCATTATACTTAATCTCAGCAGAGATTACCAAAATACTCTAAGCATGATTTTACAGAAATGTAAAATATAAATTAGACAGGGGAATATTGGTCTCCACACACACACGCCCCCTGCCCCCTCTCCTCTCTCTCCCCTCGAAACATGGCTGCCTGCAAGTTGATGGGACTGAGGACAGTGAGCAGTATTTCAGCAAAAACCTCCTGCCATCCCCGGCACCATAAAAATCAAGGCTAGAGTAAGTGCTGGTGTAGACGGGAGAAAGAAGGTCAGTTTTAGCTTTTGAGGATTAAAATGCTGGCTGGGAAAGAACATAGCAATGAAGGAAAGAGGTGCTTTCAAAAAGGCTTTACAGAAGGACCAGAGAAAGGGACTCAGGTGGGGCCTCCTGTAGGAAATACTGGAGCAGAGCACTTAGCTTCACCCACTCCTGACAAATGCAGAGTGACATGCACTCTTCCGAAAGCACTGTTGTCAGGCAGCTAAAACCTCACGCGCTACCACCAAGCCATCCCCACCATGGTGCAGGCTGCTGCAGATCTTACCAGCCCCTGAGAGATGCAACCCAGACCTGGCTGCCACCTAGAAAGAGACTCCATTATTCCTGCCAAGCCGGGAAGAGCTGGCCTTTTGTCATCTAATTTTTATTCCAAATTCTAATTTCAGCTCAGGTGTCACCTCCTCCAGGAAGTCTTCCGTGCTGCTCCAGGCTGAGTATTGTTGCTTCCCCAGTCTCTTTCGCTCCCTTAACCACACTGTATTCTCTCACCTGTGTGCAAACCTATCTCCTTTGCTAGACTGTGAACTGCTGGAAGGCAAGGGTGGAGCCTTATTCGTATTTGTAACTTCAGGGGCCTCGTGCATCCTGTGATGAAGCAAGGGACACCTGATTGTGTGAGCTGGCCCTTCCCCTGACAGCCCCTGAGAAAGCATCTGAGGAGAGGACAGCAGTGACAATAAGGGGGTGCAAGCTCCTATAGAGGTGAGTTTTGGGGCCCACACAGTGGGGAAGCCTGCATGAGGGGTGATGGGAGGCCTAGAGACAGATTCGGCCAGATCTCACAAAGACAAGATACTGTTGGCCCCCTCCTTTAGGTGAGAAGCTCCCTGTGTATCTGCAGCCAGCAGGGATTCCCCAGTACCTTCAGCAGAAGTGGGTCTGGTCACCCCTTCAGTATCCACTACCCTCTAGGCATTGGCCATGAGCGACATGAGGTCCCTGTCATTCACCCCCACCCCCCCACTTTGTGGACTTTTGGGTGTCTCTGTGAGAGAGAAGCAGTAAACAAGGAAATAAAGTCGGGAGGAAGAACATAGCAGAGCGGGCTAAGTGCCGTCAAGAAAACGTAAAGGGGTGATTAAGGAGTACCAGAAGGAGTACCAGGAACAGGGTGGGATGTACACCACCCACCCATCAGGGTGCTGGTGGGGGCACGGGGGGAGGGGGGTGGCGGGGGGTGGAGCTCGCTGACACCGGATGAGCAACAGCAGGTGCAAGGTCCCTGGGTGTGCGCACGCTGGCACAGTCTGGAACAAAATGAAATGACCCCTGCGGCCGGCGCCGCAAAGCCAGAGAGTAGAGAGGGCAAGGGCCCAGACGGCCAGGACAGGTGCACACGGGATCGAGCCAGGGCAAGGCAGTCCGCTCGCTCCCTCCCTCTGCCGTGCCCCTGACTGGGACTGTCACCTCCCCTGGTTGAGCCAGGGCAGCCGGGCCACCAAGACCGACTGGGCAGGGCTCAGGAAGGGGACCAGCAGCAACGGCGCCGGCGCCGGAGGCTACCGGGCTCCTGAGGAGTAACGCCACCTACAGGCATGCGCGTTTGCGTCTGCATTTCCCCAGCGCCCGAGGTCCCGGGAAGCAAGCGAGCAGAGGGTTGTCGGGGCAAGAGCCCTTTTAGGATGATGGCCAGGCTTGGATTTGGACATGCGTGATTTGACCACGCCGCACCTCCATGGAGGTGGAAGACTAGATACTGACCCCAGCGTGGAAAGAGGAGGAGGAAGGATGCCCGTGTCCTCCCCCGAGGCCCTGACTTCTCGGCCGTGAATGCTCTTGAGTGGGTTTTCGAGTCCATGGTGTTCCTTCCTCTTCACAGACTGGTCGGCCGACATCGGTCTCTGCCGAGCTTTGGGTAACGATGGACAAGCGGCCACCACTCTCAGGTGAGGGCTGCCAGCTCACCATATGTGCATCCTCGCCAAGGGAGACCCAAGGGCAACGCCAGGAGTGGGTGCGCATCTGCGCGATTCGTCACATCAGATGCTGCCCGGCCCATCCCTTCACTTGTGCTGCAGCAAATGTGCGCCGTGGGTAAGTCTGTGTCGCTTTGCTGGCGTTTTCTATTTTAGATGTTTTTTTAAATATATTTTTACGGGAAGAAATCTCTTTCACCAAGTTACTGCCACGAAATATTATAAAAACGACACGTACGTATGTCTTATATGTAAGATTACCAAGTAATCTTCGGCAAATTAGAAAAATCTGCATTTCCCATGCACGGTGTCAGGTTGTTATTTCATTTCAGGGTCTGTGCTTTTGAGCCCATAGATTTAGGAGTAAGTGACGTTTAGGAACAAACAGGGATTTGGGTAAGAGGCTTCGACAACGTGTTGTGAAGGCAGCGGTTTCTGTAGAAACCTTTCCTCCCTTTGTCCTCTCCTATCTGCAGGGTATTGACAGCTCTGACAAGACTTTGATTATCTAGTCGGCATGAGCCTGAGACTTGTCACTTGTCAGGTTTGAGCTGACAGTCCCAACGCTGATGAAACAATTGGAGGGAGATTGGCTGTGCGTGAGGAGGTTTGGGGTCAGCCACCCAAAGTTTTCTCTGTGGGGTGAGGAGGAGGGTCTCAACCCTTGTCAAGGGCTCAGAGGAGTCAGCCCAAGGAGTGGGAAGGGCTCCGGCCACAGGGCTGGGGACAGTGGCTAGCCGCTCGTACCCCCAGCCCCTCCTCCAGCGGCCACGGCGGGCCTGCGCAGGCTAAAGGCAGGAAGCTCCATGCCCTCCCCACATCGGTGGAACTGGATTATTTCCACCTCCAGCCTAAAGCTGATATTAGATTTCCCCTAATTAGGAGGAGAAAATGAGGCAGAGAGTTAGCAGCTGGTTGTAGCTGATGTGAGGCAGAGGAATGAGGCCATTGAAGAACACGGTGTTTATTGTCCCGAGCAAAGTGGAGTGTTATCAATTATTGTTATGCATCATCCATTAAGCCCTTTATTAGTGCTGGGCGCCTGGCATATATCACCTGTGCGAGACGGTTCGGGATGGGGGTGTGACGCTGGTCCTCTTACTGCGGCATTATGCGGATGCGCAAACTGAGCGCTTGGCCAGGTCACTTAAGAATGGCATGGGCAGTCAGCCCTAGGCTCCCGAACCTCTGCTCTGTGCCCTTCACCAGCAATCGGTACCCCTCTAACCAGGGATCACAAGCTGAGAACCTAGGCCCATGACCCATGTTTTTGGACCAGAGTGGTGGGCGATCCCTAAATACACGTGTGTATTTAGATGGTGTGTACACACACCCATCTGACCCGGTCTCTGCCCCTCCCTGAGCTGGTCACTCACCAGCATCAGTCATCTGTCCCCAGAGCCTTTCCGCTGGTGACCCTGATGTTAACTCGGGACTCCAGGAAGCCACGATCCTCGACTCGGCTCCAGCAGCACCAGGACCAGCCCCAAGGCTTCTTCTCTGAGAAAGAGAGCTTCACGGAGTGCTCGAGGGGCCAGGCCCCCCACTATGGGTCAGCCACCCGATCTGCGGAAAGCAGAGCCTCTGCGGAGTGGAAGAGATGTCGCCTTGGCTCAAAGGAGAGCTACCGCTACCTTCCCGCCTGCTCTGCACTTCCAGCCCAGCCTCCACACCGATCTGCCCCAGCCTCCACTTTAGGAGCGGCCCCTGCCCTTCCATAACCCACCAGCCCTTTCTCTGGACTCCAGGAGCCCCGCACCCGCCACGCATTAACGAGAGGTGCCCTGCGGAGGAGGTGAGGAGTGGGTCCTGGGCACAGGGAGCCCAAGGACACGTCCTATCCTGGGAGCTGGTGAACCAGCAAATCGCAAGGGCCTGTGTCTGGGGCTGCTGAGGAGCACCCCACACCACCCATCCCGCCACCTACAGTGACTCTCTGCACCTGTGTCCTGGGTCCCATCCACCTCTTTGCTCCTGGAGTGCAACGGTTGGCTGCCTCCACCTGGAGTCTCCTTCACAGAAAATCTACTCATAGCCAATGGTGTGCACATGGGCTGTCCTGTGTGGGACAGGGCAAAGGTTTATCGTGTGTGAACACATAAATAACACTGAAGACGGCAACGATTTTAGCTCTCACAGAATGAGGAGTTTTTCCAAGAAGGCAGACTTCTTGTTTATAGAAAGGGACACTAGGGTCTAAAGCCCCCTTGCCCACCCCGGCCACTCCATTCCCCTCCTTCTTAAAGAGCGTCTGCTGGCATCCCACTCCTTTTGTCATATTCACAAATGTACGTAGACAAATACATATTTTTGTAGAAAAAAATTTGTGACTTTTAACATACATTTGGTCAAACCAAAACACATTTCCCTACCAGACTTTTTTCACCCAGCGTATGTCTGGACGCCTCATCAATGTGAGTCCATATCCATCTCCTTCTTTCTAATTCCTGTATCGTGCTCTCCAGTAGAGCTGCATTCACGCTTGTCTAGCTCTTCCTATATTCATGGACATATCGGCTGTTTTCAGTTTTTCACTATTCTAAAAATTTTGCAGTAAATATTCTTGTACTTCCCCTCATATGCCCACGGAAGTATATGAGATACGAAATGTGAATTCACCAAGTTCTATGTATTTTCGTTGTTAATGTCTCCTTCTGCCTCCTTCTCCAACAGCCCCTGATCGGCTAGCATCCTCACTGGCAGGTGTTAGAGCATCGTTTTACCTAAGCCCGATGGACTGACTTTAGAAGTGAAATCAGAGAATGCCACACCTCACTCAAGTAGGTAGCCAGGCTGACGCCATGTGTGAGCAAAAGACTAAATCCTTTGTGATCCGAGGCAATGTCTCTGGTAAAGGCAGTACTGAAGTCAAGGAGTGCACAGGACATGCAGTCATGAGTGAGCAACTGTCCTACCCAACCCCCTCAGGTGAGTGAAGTGCCTGAGGCCAGACCTGGAGGAAAGGTCCCTATTGGCCAACCTCTGCCCAGACCACCCCCCTCCCCCCCGCCCAGGGTCTGGGATGGTGGAGAGCACTGTGAGTGCAGAGAGGACTTCACAAAAGACACACACCCCAGCTAAGACTTGGGGAATATCCTCACAAATAGGGAGTCATTCATACGACAAATACTTTTCAGACATACCTTCCTACAGCTTACATTCTGGTGGGAAAGACGGACGATATAAAGAGTGTGATACGTAAAGATTACTACAACTCCTTTTCTGTCTGGACTGGTTCAGGGCTGGTTCTTTCAGGAGACTAAGGACTGTCACAGGGAAGGGGTCGGGCTGCTTCATGGACATGGCACCTCGCCACAAAACTGTGGCCGGAGGGCAGAGCCCCAGGAAAGCTGAGTCCAGAGCCCTGCCCCCCATAAAGACAGACTGAAAACCCAGCGTGGGCACACCGATCCCCACTCCCAGCGGCTCTCACACGCTACCGACATCGATGCTATCATCGATCAATGCCCCTTCCGTAGAGACCAGGCCACCTCACCATGGGCAGTTCTGTATTCAACAACACCCTCCGTACCCTGAATTCCCAAGTTGCCTGGCACTTTGGAAGGATTGGTAATCAGAATTCCCTTAATCCAGGCTTATCCGAGGCATCTGACCAGCAGGTGTCCCAAAGATTAACTACATCTGACTATGCATATCAATGAGGGAAAAAAATTAATGCCTCGTTAAGATCCAAAGCAATGAAAATCCACAGCACCTAGATGTTGAAAATCAGGCCAGAAGCCTACATGCTCTCTCCTGCACAGCCGTGCGTGCGGCTTTCAGGAGGCTGACACACGTTCTGTGGAAGGACACGGTGCATTTGCTGTGCAGCACTGGTTGTAAGCAGAAGGTGAACAGTGGTTTTGTTGCACACGTGCTCACACTTACAGACACACGCGCGCGCGCGCATATAACACCTGCACAAACATGCCTTATCGATCTCGTTAAAACAAAAGAGGTGCAAGCAGACTTGTTCTAGTGGAGGAGGAGGTGGAGGGCTGGATAGGATGCTCTTTACTTCCACTTCCAGTACAATACCCTCTGAGGTCCCCCAGCAGCACCCTATATGGCTCCAGCTGCAGAGATCAAAGAACATTGGCCCTGCCAGGGACATCTACACTCTGACCTGCTGAGTCGACCCCACTAAGGCTGGCCAGCTCATGTCCTCTTGACATGGAGACTAGCCTGGAAAGTCCCCAAGGCTTTGATGTCTCAATTACCTGAAACTTTCCAATCCACCCCAACTTCAGTCCTCAGGACTATGAGTCTCCCCAAGCTCCTCCTGGCCACATGGGCCTTACCTCCCATTGACCCAGTTTCTTCTGGAGTGCTAAAAGAGGGAAGGGGTCTTTGTATTTCTAATACAGAAGGACATAGGAAAAGCCAGTCCATTCATACCCTAGAACCACACCTGAAGTTGGACCCAGAGACCAACTACAAGAGGATGAGAAAATCAAAGGGCAGAAATGTGATCACACTTACAGTATGCTACCTCGTCGCCCAATCCAAGGAGCTTTGCCAGACTCCAGACTGGGAACCGGGATTAAATTGGTGAGAAAGTTGTAGTCTCTGGCCCCAGAAGATGGTAAAGAAGGTAGGCATTAACTAAGTCAAGAGTGTTAGAAGCGGATGGAATCAGAGCTGAGGTTCTGAGATGCAACTGGGAGAGGTGAGGCCTTCCAAGAAGGCTTCCTAGGGGAAGTGCCACCTAAGCTGACACCTGAAGGATGAGTAAGAATCAGGCAGGTAAAAGGACGGATGAGAGAGGGAAGGGGAGAACAAAGCCAGACAGGTGTCCCCGCAGGATGAAAGCTCAGTGTGCCGTCATCAGTCAAGGCTTGGCCAGACCCATGTGGAGTTTGTGTGGCCTATCTGGCACCTCACGCAGAAGTAGAAGGAACAGTCCTGCCCCACAGGGAGCTCCCAACCAGCTAAGGAAAACGCTTCCTATAAAAAGGCTGGAAGAGGTAAGACATCTCTTTCTGCTTTGAGAATTCTAAAACTCATGAATCAAGGTTTCTGCCTCTACTATTTTTGAGCATCTCCCCTGTCCCGGGAAGGGGCCAAATGGGGCACCAGGTGCCCGTGAGAGATGTCCTAGCTCCCTCCCCTCCACGTGGACTGTGTCTCCTCTTTGCCCCCAGACCTCCTTCAACCCTTCCTGAGGACGGTGAGCAAGCAGATGAGGACCCAACAGTGACACCAGAAGGGGGACTGGCACCCCCATGGTCTAGAATTGAGATCCCCCAGATAACACACAATGATTGTGGAAAGAGCTGCCAAATTAAAGATGGTTGGTATTGATTCCAAAAATACTTTTGCTTTCAGCAAAATACATCTTTAATTACTTTCCTACTAGCTGTCATTTTTCATAAAGCAGTCTAGACGGCTCGTGCCAAATCATGCAAAGACTGTTTTCAATGAGATGCCTTTCCTTAATATCAAAGATCACAGAGGGTTTTTAAAAATCCCTTCCGAGGTGACGTGTGACACAAGTCTAGCAAACATGTCACACGTGCAGGAGGGACAAGGTCCTGGGCTCTAGTCATAATGAACGGGAGGTGAGGACACTGTATGTGAGTCCCTTTGGCATTTCCCATCTCTTGCGAGCTCTTCCATGTCATGGTCTGAGCAAAATATACATATCTATGCAAATAGCATGCACATGATTTTTGCTTTTTCATCTCTGTCGGTAATTTATTATCTATAGATTCAAACTCCCTTCCCCTCCCCCAGCAGTTTAATACAGAGATCAAGAGAGCACCTGTATACCTAGGATTGTAGAAAATATCTGTTACTCAAACAGTTCCTCTTATCCTTATTTATCTGAAGCAAGTTGCAAGAGAGCGAGGGGAAGGAAACAATTTGAGCATGTTCCCCCTTATAAGTTTGATTGGAAATGACTAAGACGAGTCGAGAGCCAAGGAAAGGAACTGTGGCAAAAATGCAGATTTAGCTTTCAGCATCAGAATCAACGTCCAAATCTAAAATTGATATAATTGACTGTTAATTAATTCCCTTGATATTTTCATTAACACTGGGGTGCAACAAGTATTCCGTGCCGTGCTTCTGAATTATTCAGGATGCCCTCGGATTCCCTGGCCAAGCAGCCCATGATTGATGCCACAGTCAAGAATGAGCTAAAAGCGAGGTTCCTTTCCACTGGACTGTCCTTGAGTGGGCGAGAAACTGGCAAGCGGAGAGGGCCACACTGAGGGGACGGAGGCAGCTGGAGAGAGGCCGAAGCCCCCTGCCCAGAGCACCCTCTGCGAGGGTGGGTCCGGACTGCCACACTTCAACCTTCAGGCTCCTCCAGTGTTTGCAAAGATAGGCGAGAAATCCTCACCAGATTATGGGGGCAAAATACATCAAAATCGCTATAACTTGAATATTTCAAAAGCTTAGAAGCTACAGCTTTGGAGAAAGAAGTGAGATCAGGTGGAATGCTGCAGAAGATGGCACAAGACCAGCCCCAATGCTCAGGACTCAGGGTGAAGACAGACTCTCCGTGAGGTTGCTCACCCACCGAGGCCGCTCCAGTGCTCCGTGCCCCTGCTTGTCTTCCGCAGAAGCTGGTGGTGGCTCGCTGACCCAGCCAGCATAGGTGCAGGCATGTGCATGCACTCAGTCTCTTCTCTCTCCCTCCCTGCACGTTATCCACATGCACTTTTTACCTCCCACCACCTGGGAGCTCCTGAAAGGTCCTTTCGTAACTGGTTTAGTGCACTTCAAGTGGCCGAGCCATGCTCTGTGCATAATTCTAACCGGTCAGTCCACTTCCATGAACATGTTCTACCTCCCGCCAGGGAGAGCTGTCCATTCCTGGGGTCAGGAGCATTAAAGGAAGGGGTGGCCAGGGAGTGGAGCTGACCCTCCAGTCCTGACCGAGGAGGCCTTCCCCAGATGGCTTCTGGGCAGGGGTGCCCAGTGAAGTCTCCCTCTCACTTTTACCTGGCAATTCCTCTCAGTGCGTGCAATGCCGAAGAACACTCCAACTTTCAGTAGACATCGTCTAACTCTGCCAGTCTTCCCGGCCCCTGGCCTTGCCTCAGTTTCCCAGGCCTAAGTTTCCCAGCCTGACAGTTCCCCCAAGAAGACCTTAGCTACCCCGGGCAAGACCTCCATCATACCTTGCACTTTGCCTGTTTATTGAGACAGACTGTTACTTGGGATGAAGAACCAGGGACAAACCCCCCCCTTTTTTTTTGCCATTTAAAACCAAAAGGCATATTAATCTCTGCACTACAAAAAAATAATACAAAAATTTTAAAAGATGAAGCAGTGAAAACGTTGTGGGGACATGGGAGCGATTGATGGGGTCTTAACACTTGGTGTAAGGCTTTCTTTTCAGAGGAGTGCTGGTTTAGGATTCAGGATAGAGTCCTTGCATGCGCTTCTTAATGCATAAGCAAAATCCAGTCATCCTCTCTTACCTGCAGGCTCACTTTCCACACTGCCCATTACCTGTAGTTCACAGCAGGCCAGGAGCTCACAACCCTCCTTCTGACGTTGGTCAGCTCAGCAGTAGCCTAACGCTATGTCACAGTACCTGTGTCATTCCTGTCAGCTCATCTCATCACGGGGGCATTGTATCATCTTACATCATTACAAGAAGGGTGAACACAGCCCAGTAAGATATTTTGAGAGAGAAAGCCCTCATTCACATAACTTTTATTACGGCATATGGTTATAATCATTCTATTTGATGTTTAGTTATTATTGCTAATCTTACTGTGACTAATTTATAAGTTAAACTTTATCACAGGTGCATAAATATGATGGACATACCTGTGATGTATAGATAGGGTTTAGGCACCCCCTGGGGATCTGGGAATGTATCCCCCGTGGATAAGCGGGGACAACTGTAGGGGTTGTGGTGTCCACCCTGCCTGGAACCTTCTCCCGACCTGTAGATGGGTGACGAGCTCAGCCAGAGGTCCTGCGTCTCCCCTTCTCACGACATTTCACCAGGCAGTCGGTGCCAGAGAAGGAAGGCACCTGGTTAGGGGGGCAAGTGTTTTGCCAGAGAAAGAAATCACATTCTTTGATCCCAATTGTTTATTGGAACTTAAAAAAATAAGTTTAAGAAGAGGACTCAACAAAATAAATTGAATAAAGTAAAATAAAATTCAGTTCAAGCTAGGGAAGAGCTTGTGAGTTAACATCATAAACCCTCCTTTGACAAGTGGCTTTCCATCACCCAGCAGCTCCATCGATGGCCTCGGGACGGTGGCCTGATTGTCAGCTGGCCGTTGAGGGACAGCCTCTTGTCGGGATGGCAGCGGATTGCCCTCCACTTGTTTGTAATGACAGGCGACAAAGAATGGCTGCTCAGAGTGATCTCTTGTTTTAGATGCTCGGCACCGGGACGGACCCTGTCTCCTGCCGCCCTCGGCGGAACACCCCTCTCCGGACACGGTCTCCGTAGGCCACGCCCCACCTTTGGCAATTTCCACACCAGGCCGGTTCGCTCCGGGTCTTCTGAGTTCCAGTAGATACCGTAGTAAAAATGATGAATACTTTTCTCCTTATGACTCACCACATTCCCTGCTCCGAGATTTTCTCTTTTATTGTTGCACTGAAACCATTTCCAATCATTTTTTTGCATCTGATCTTGATTGTCTTAAAAAATTAATCAGACACATGTTCACTATGTTTTTTATCCAACTCTCTCCAGAATGTTTTTTGACAATTTAGAAAAATGTTTTGAAAAATAGTAAAGGGAAATATTTAAGTAATTATGATCCTCACATTGCGAGGCCAAGTGAAGTAAGCTAATGCAATGGAAACATGTTCTACAGATTTGTTTAATTATTTTTAAGTACAATGCAGTTGCATTGCTCCGAGGGGAAGATTTATACCCTGGACCCTCTCTGTACTCCCCGCTTTGGGGGCTGTTCACCTCACCAAAAGGACAGCAGTCGGGCCCGGCAGTGGCCCGGGTTGGACCCAGCTTGAGCACTCCTCCACCCCGTAACTTCCTTCAGCCCCCACCCCAAACCTCTTTGAATAAACATACAATCGAAGTCAAAACCAGATGCCTGCTATGCAAAAGCATCTTGAAGATGCCTCAGAACCAGACTGTGGTCCCGAGGACCTCCCAAACACAAGGCCCGTTGCTGCCATTGCAGAAGTGGTGTGGTGTTGATGGCTTACATATGCCCCTCCAAGCAACCCGTCGACCTCGGAGCAGGCAGCTCAGCCATGAGCTCCTGCCGCCGTCGTCTTTGGCAAGGAGACCTGGGGAGGGCACAAGTCGAACGGGCCGTGGCAAAGACTGCATTCCACCAGATCACAGGGCCAAAGAGAGGAAGAGAGGATGGATCCCATCGCAGCTGTGATCTGCGGGGTCACTAAGTGGTGTGGGAAGAGGACAGGAAAGGACCCATGTAGGGAAAGAGACCCATGACCTAGCTGGTCTGCGACAATCCAATTCTGACGCCAGCCCGCGGGAGTTAGAGTAGACCCCGCAGGTTAAAGGCACCGTCCCCAACAATACCGCCCTCACTTTGGATACAGGCTTAGGAGCCCCCAGGTCACTTCTGGCCCAACTGGATTTAAGTTTGGGGAAGTCCCATGACCCCCTCAGTTTTGATCTTTCGCTAGAACAACTCGTAGAACTCAGGAAAGCACTGTACTTATGATACGGTTCTATTATGAAGGAACCAGGACCAGCCCAATGAAGAGACACCTGGGATGAGGCCTGGGGCCATCCCCGAGACAGAGCTTCTATGCCCTTTCCCCTCAGAATCAGGGCAGGTTGCCCTCTTACCACGTGGATGCATTCGCCAGCCAGGAAGCCCCACTGAGCTTTGGTGTGCAGAGTTTCTCCCAGAGTTTCATTCTGGAGCCATGATGAAGTCCTTGGCCAGGTAACTGAAATCCACACCCAGTCTCCAAGGTCCCCAAGCCAGGCAGCCTCAGAGGCTATGGTTGGTCCTTCTGATGACCAGCCCCCATCCTGAATCATCTCATTAGCAGAGAGACTCAGGGGCTCATGAAGAACAAACACACTTATTACTTGGCAAATTCCAAGAAGTTAGTCTCTCTTTCAGAAACCAGGGACAACAGCCAGTCACATTCTTCATTACACAACGAGGTCAAAGCTAGAGACCCCCTGCCCCTGCCCTTTGGGCACCTGGCTATCCTTGCCGCAGATCTTCACCCCACCCCCATCCCCACAGTCACTGAAAGTCCAAAAGCTGCCCATGACTTGGGTGGGCTTATGGGGGCTTACGGTGTCAAAGTGCCCCGTGGCTATGGCTCTCATCCTGTGATAGCAGCCTCTGTTTCCCACTGTGTCCTATCTGAGCTAGAATGTGCCTTCATCCATGGCTTCCACTCTGCTCCACTGGTGCCAAGCATTTTTTGAGCTCCGTTCTGTTTACTGAGGACGTGAGGTCACAGTGAGGGGTCATTTCCAGCAGCTCCTCCCTGCCCCGGGCCATGCTGTTCTATGCACTGCACTTGCTAGTCCGAGCACAGCATGCCATTGCTGTCGCCACCTTAGGGCAGTTTCGCACCATCTTTTCCTCCCAGCAGAACTTTGGGGTCTTTCCCTCAAGGCCATATAGCCAATCAATATTTTCCTTCCAAGTAATATAGAGCTCTCCCCTCCAGGAAGAATTTGTGTGACCCCTCACATGCTCCTTGTGACATGGTCCCTAAACCACCACTGGGTACGTGAAAACCGTGCCTTTGGGGCCTGTCACCGGAGATGGAGACAGGTGTGTAGCAAAAGTAGGTATGTGCCCACAGCACCACATTTTGCCATGGCACCCTGGAGAGACGGCCTCAGCCCTGGGTGAGCTCCATCCTGAAAGAGGACTCCTTGGGACGTTTCTTGGAACAGCTGGTTTGTGAGCTGCATAATGTGACATTGTCAGGTGCAGAAGCCCCGAGGGTAAGGGCCAGGAGCCAAGGCTGTGTTCTAGTTCAGCGTTGCTCCAGGGAGCCTCTCCAGGCCAGGTAAGTCCTCCTGCAGGCTTTTTCAGCACCTTTAATGCCACACCTCTCTGCAAGGGCCTGGAAAACACTGACGTGTCCTCTCTCCCCACTCCTGCTCTTCTCCCCAAGGGGGCCCTCAGCCAGGCACATGGCTCCCCAGGCTCTGCAGGGGGCAGGGCAGGGCAGGACCTCCCCTCCCGGGCCCAGGCTGCTATTCCACAGGGCCTCCGATTTGCCTTCCTGCTCCCAGGGGACAGCGCAGAGCAATGTGACCTCTGGAGACAGCCCACTTACATGGGGGAAAAAAAACACAACCTGACACTTTAACAAATGTACTCCAGAGCCCTTTGGACTTTTAATTCTTTTTTACTATTTTTGTCCTTTAAACAGGTTTTTAGCTGTGGATCTAGAACAAGGTGCTCTTGCGGAGTTCATTCACTGGTAATAACAGTAGTAATGGCCTTTAATTTTGAGTCCCTGCTCAGCTGCTGGATAGGAAGCACCATGCCGGGCCCTGCTACATCATTTAATCTTTGCAGTGAGCCTCTGAGGTCCAGGGTGGGAGGGAGAAAAGAGTAACTCTGTTTGTGACAGAGATGCCAAGGCTCAGAGAGGACCAGCCCTTTTCCTCAGGCAATGGCTCTCATCTGGAACCCAGGCTCTCTTCCGGGCTGACTGGTCCGGTGTCCTGTGTGTACAGGACTAACGTCCTGATTGGATGGCTGCTTGCAGCCAGATATTGCTCTTAGCTTTTAGAGGCCACACTCAGCTCTTAGGCCCATGCACCATGGCCCCTTCCATCTCAAAGCCACCAAAAGAGAATCTACTCTGGGTAGAATCATTCTAAACTCTTCTTCTGCCACCAACTGGAGAGCTCTCTCTGCTTTTAAAGGGCTCGCGTGATTAAGTTAGTCGCACCTGCAAAATCTCCTTTTCTTAAGGTCAGTGGTTCCATCTAACACGCCCTACTCGTGGGAATCAAATCCATTACCTTCACAGCCCCAGGGACTACACCGGAGGTGTGGGAAACCTTGGGCAATATCTTAGAATTGTGCCTATCACTTGGGGTTGGTTGGGGCTGGGTTAAGAATTCAGTTTTGGACCTCGTCATTTTGAGATAATTGTGGAACAACTGAGGTAAGATGTAAAAAGTCTAGTTTGGGTGCATATGTGAGGTCTGGACTGAGGATATACGTTTGGGAGCAACTGTTATGTTAAAAATCTGATACCAGGTAGGGTTACCCGAGAATGAGCGTGGGTAGAAAAGAGAAGATGTCCACGGACTGAGTCTGTAGGACCCAAGACTTAGAGGTTGGGTACGGGAGGGGGATTGAGCCAATATGGGGAAGAAGGAACGGCCAGTAAGACAGGAGAAAAATCAGAAGAGTGTGGGGTCATAGAGAGAGAGAGAGAGAATGTGTGTGTATGTCTTCAGGTAGGAGCAGACATCTCCATCTGCCGAGCCTTCTAGTATGATAACACAGAAAAAACATCCAACTGGATTTGGCAACCTTACAGAGGGCACTGGTGACCTGGACAAAATAAAGTTTTGAAGGTGTTAGGGACGGAAACCTGATTAAAGTAGGTTGGAGAGTGAAGGCATTTGTAGGTGGAGGAAAGTGTGAGCAAGAAATCGACTGATGAAGTTGAGGAAGTGAAAAGGGATGGGGTCAATGGCACGGGGTGGGGAGGGACTGGCCTTGGACGGGAAGAAGGACACTTCCTTCTCAGGGAAAGGGGTCACATCAGATCACGTGGATGCTGAGGCAGGGCATTCACCATTTGGTGGTGGGAAGATCAGTGAAGACCCATATGATGTGTTTGCTTTTCCATGTTGGGTGAGACAAACTTTGATCAGCTGTGCAGAGCAGTTTGGAGGTGAGGGGAGAGTACATGAAGAATCGTCAGTGGCCAGAGGGGCGTCTTCCTAGAAAAGCAGGACTGCAGGCATGCTGAAGGCAGGGCTAAGGACCCCTTTGAGGAAGGCTTCCTGACCACAGGCCAGAAAGGCTCTGTGGTCCATGGAGGCTTTCTTCAGCACCCAGTGCTACGCTCAGTGGCAGAGCTCACCACACACCGCAGCGAGTGCAGATGTCTCTCTTGTCTCCGCACGTGACTGGGACCTCCTGGAATTGTGTACCTTTCACCCCCGGTAGAACAGCAGGTCTGGCCATATGAGTCGCAAAGCAAGTGTTTCCTGACCTGAACTTAGGACCCACAGGGAGAGCAGGTGATGACAGTGGATGCGTGTGGAGGTTGCTGATAACAAATACTGCCCCATCATGGCTTCGCCTTGGCCGGTCAGGACAGGACTCTGGGCACCACTTCCTTCAAAGGGAGCCTGGTTTTGTTATACGGAGGCTGGGCTGTAATCCTAATTTTTAGATTCCCCACATTCTGTGCATAGATCCACGGTTTTGTACTTAACCCAAATGAGCAGAAACACCTGGGGGGAATATCTAAAATATGAGGTTGTTATTAAGAGAAAATAAACCCACACAAACCCTCTACCAACCGGCTGTCTCTCCAAGTCAGTGGGAAGCAGGATGGGATGGGAAGGAGCCCCAGCTGAGCCTGCTCCATGGAGCTGGGCCATGGAATTCCGTCAGTTCCCAATGCTGAGGAGCCATCTGTGGGCCCTACCGCCTGATGGCCATTCACGCAGCGTCCCAGCCTGGTCTCCTCAGCACGGTCTCCTCCAGAGCCCCCACAGTCCTCAGTAGAGCTGCCCCATTTTGTTTTAGATGAAATTGGTCCGAGGACAGGGAGGCAGAGGGAGGCCTAGGGAGAAGCACGGTGGAGACACAGACACAGAGCAAGACAGCAAAGAACTTAGCAAGATGGGAGCCCCCAGTGTGGGGGAAGAAGTCCTGTGTTCCCCTCCTGGGGCCATACTTCTTGTGCACCATGAGCAAGTCATGAATTCATTTTCTGCCTCTGGCCTCCGTCACCCCACCCACAGGGTCAGGGGTTGGACTAGAAGAAAGTTGAGCCTCCTTCTCACTCTAACAACCGTGACTCTGAAGAGACGCAGGCAGCTGAATGAGCGAGAGAGAACAAAGAGGCCGAGTTTCACTGTGACTGCCCACGCAAACTACTAGATAAAGGCAGATGGTCACCTACCTGACCCCATGGATGGGGACCAGCAGAGCAACCTCACAGAAAAGGAAGCCCAACTCTGACTGGTTTAGACAATAGGAATATTTGTACCACGTGCGATGACAAGCCCAGAAGCAGTGAGGATACTGGAGTTGGAGGTCATGTTCACTCAGAGCCGTTCATCTCACCAATCTGCCTGCACACAGTCTCCGGCTCCCAGAGAGCTCCTCCTCGGCCTCAAGATGGCTGCCCCCAGAGTACCAGCCTCGTACTAGAAGTAATAAAATCCAGGGGAAAAAACATTTGCTTCCCTTTTACATCTCCTTTTAAGGGTGGGGACACCTCACTCAGAAGCCCCTTTTCCCCAGCTCTGCTCCCGGCAGATGCTGGCTTACTATGCCTCATTGGCCAGAAGCGAGTCTTATTTCTGTTTCTGCACCAATCGATGACTAGCAAGCTGAGCTTAGTTACCATGACTGACTCAGACAAATCGTCAAGGGAGATGAGTGATGGAAGTTAACCAACCAGAAGAGTTTCTTTTGGACAAAGAAGGCACGATTTGGTGAGATCTCTGTCAGTGTCTGAGCAGCGGCGGATGGGGGCATGAGACATTGCCCTACAACCAGCGCCCCCCTCACAAATCTTCTTTCCAAGTAACCCTTGGAGACTCCTGGACTCTCTGCAGGCCTCAGTTTCCCCTCTAAACAAGAGGGACATGGGCGAGGATATTTCTGAGGCCCAAAATATCCAATATGCGCTAAGTTCGTGACTGGCAATACACACCCTTTCCCTTCATGATCCTCAGAATAACCAGAAAAAGAAAGACACATTCATGTGTGTTGGCAGGCTCAGTTGGTTCTTTTCCCTTGTTTTCCAGAACTTTAGGAAGAAGAACAAAGTTGGTAACAAAAAAAGAAAAAAATGAATTGACCCACACTTCCCCTCATTCTTTACCGGAGCTACTTCCACACAGGAATGATGGGCAAATGCAGGCCCGTGCCAAGGGCAGGCAGAGGGGTTTCTGACTATAAGAGAGGGGAGAGGCAATGAGAATAATTTCAGTAAAAAGGGGAATTATTGGGTCACATAACTATAGGGTATGAAAGTCAGATCATGGTTCCCCCAAAGGAAATTCAGGATTCTGTTACCTAAAGACAGGGAGCGCATGTGGGATGGCAGGCAAGGAAACAACCCACAGATGTCCATGTAATGGGACTTCACCTGCTCCCAAACAGGACATGGTACCTTTAGGCACAATTTTGCACTCACCTCCCAACCCTTCAACCAGAAACTAGGAAAGCGCTGGCCTCCGTCATGAGGGCCAAGGCTGAGGAGGCTCCCTGAGCAATAACAAAGCTCTGTCTGGGGGTGGCCCCACTTAGCAAGGACTGGAGCAGAGACCAATAGCCTCTGTGTTTTCTGAAATTTCCCCATGTGAATTCTCTCAAATAAGAAAGGTAGACGTAGTCATAGATGAAAATCGCCCTATGTGGTGAATCGAAGAAGAGAACTCAAGAGACCACATGTAGAAGTAAGTTCCTTAGTGGCGTTTTGTCGGCCACACCCCAACCCGCTCCCCCAGGACACAAACCCAGGCTGCCCGCACCCCGCCCAGGGCACCTCCCACACCTCATCAGGAGTGAGGCAGGAGTGAAGACTCAAGAGGGTGCCTGGCATGTAGCTTCCCTCCTCTAACTCCTGACTTAAGCCTCCTCGCTCTGGCCGCAGCTGGACCCCTGGGGCCAGGACAAAGTCTGGCAAAGTGGCGATGTGCGTGGGGGCTGGGTGCGGATGGAAAGGACACAGAGCGCTTTGTAAGCACATCTGGGCCGTTCTGCAAGGAGAAGCTGCTGACAGACTGTTTGCCAATAAAGAAAGTCGCACAGCCTAATAACAATCAGATGGCTCTCCAGCCCATCTCCGTCCTGGCCGGGCTCTGCAGGATGTACCTAGGCAGATCCAGGCGGCTCTTCTCCTGGGGGACTCAACTCAGTGGGGTCGCAGGGCTCCTTCCATCAGCCGAGCGCCAAGAAGGCTCCATCCCTCCCTGCGCGTCAGGAGTCTGTGCTTTGGCCCAAGTCATTCAGAAGTACTTCTTCCAAAGTTCCAGCCCATAGAGAGCCCCCTACAATCAGCTTTTACATGAACCATCCATCGATTAGCACATTGTTGCACAAGACCCCGAGTCTCTGACACCCAGATTCCTGCCGGCTCATTCACTCACATTGTCTTCTTCCCAAGGTGACTCCTGGGTATGGGTTTTGTCTTCTCAACAAAAGCAGACCTCAAGTTTCCTGGAGGTCGGGCCCCCATCTTGCATTTCCCTTGCTGCCTGGTGGCGGGGCTAAGCACAGAAGAGTCATCCAAATGTCTGCCTTCTTCCACAGCCCCTGCAATCCGATGGTGGGCACAAAGAGGAGAGAAGAGCTAAGAACCAGCCCAGTGAACAATTTGGCCAGCTTCAAAACTGGACTGGTGGGCAGGGGCGGGAGGCCTCAAAATCCTTTGGATCCAGGATTTTCGGACTTTAACTACAGAAATCTGTTAGAATCAAAATGTTACTTGGTGGCTCAGTAAATAAAGCAGAGGGGAGGGGGCTTCCCTGGGAAGCAGGGGGCCTGGGAGTCAGTTCACTCTTTCCCTCAGCTTCTCCATTCCTTCTCCCAAGGAATCACTTGAGAAACCACTGGGAATCCCTCAAAGATCTCTGGGCACAACGCAAAAACCCCTTCGTTAGACCCTCTGCCCAGCGTCCTTGTAGGACTGCCTTGTAGTGGATCCGGAGGGTCAGACGTCTCTGCCCACTTTCCCCGAAATTAGGAAACAGGAAAGCATCTTCCCTTTGGATGGAGATATCCCTGGACGTCAATTCGGAAACCCTGGATTCCAGTTCTAGCCCAGGTACCGACTTAGTTCAAGTAACCTTGAACTTAACATCTCTGCACTTCAATGCCTGTGTTGTAAATCTGGGGTGACTCTGTGCACCTTGCTAAGTAGCAGCTCTTGCTGCCATCCCTGGCATGAACCTGGCCCTTGACAGGCACTGACTTCAGGAATCTGAATGGGCCCGTGCCACGCTTCATCTCTGCAGAAGAAGACGGAGGGCCCCTGTTGGGTCATCAAACCGAGAGCAGGGGGATCTGGGAGGCCACTGTGGAGTTTCCTAGGACCATGGAACAAGGACAGGGGGAGAGCCGGGCTTGGGTATTTTTCCCTGGACACATTTGTGAGGCTGCTGCAAGACATCCTGTACATTCTATTATTAGGAAGGAACCCAGCCCAGGACACAATCATCACAAACCTCAAACTGCTGTTTACAAATGCCAGGAGTTTGGTGAGACCTAAAATGCTCTTCCCCAAATGCATTCTCCCCCCGCCCCCTTGGTTTTTTAAACCCATGTGGATTCCAGGGGAAATTGAATCCATATGTTTCTGGTTCATTTACACTGAACTCATCAAAATGTAATTTTGCAACATCTAGTTGACGTCCAGGATGTCTTTAGAAGCCTCATTTTTATGCCTTTTTATAAGCCCCTCTCCCTTGGAGACCGGAAGTTATGCCTTGCCAAGAGTGGATGGAATTCCAGCCAAGCAGGAGTTCTGAGAAGACACACAAGGTGGAAAGGGCCTGTTATCTGAGACCCGGGACCCTTACTCCTGTCTCCATCCCCTTCTCAGAGCAGAAACGGCAAGTAAGGCGAGGTGCCCAGCTCGCCAGCTCAGGACTGAGTGTTGTCCAGGCTACTTACACTTCAGCTCTGCAGCCTCTCACTTCCCAGATGATCAAGGAGATAAAAACCAGCCTGTTCCATTCTGTGGTTAGGGCCTCTGAGGTGGTAAAGTGACTTGTCCAAGTCAACAGCATAGCTGGGATGAACAAGCAAAATAAAAAATGCCTACCGGGCCGAGAAGCCCTGTGGATGAGAATGTGCCTTGGCCATCTGTGGGATAATGGGGAGAAATAGATGCGCTCTCTGCCCTGGTTTGCTCTGCGGCCCGACAGGATCCTGTGGTCTTACATTATCAGTGGGCTCCTGCTTCCCAGTAGGTTAATGGTCCATTTAAAAGTAAAATTTTGACCAGCTAATAAGGCTTCGGTCACAGGCTGCAGTTTACACACAAATAGGAATTCAGGGAAGGAGAGGGGTGCCTCAGGGTCGCAGTGGTGGAGGCAGATAAGTGGGAAATTTGGATTCTGGTCCTGAGTCCGGCACGGAGTGGCATCCTCAAACACCTGCTCTAATTAATTAGAACATCTTCCTGGCTCCCTTCTCAACAATTACATAGGCAGAGAAAAATAGCATGTCTTCGAAGGGTTTGCAAAGGTCCCCGTGTATTTTGCACTGGTCATCCGGAGGGTAGTGACTGCCAGCTAGCGGCCCACAGAGCAGGGCCTGAATGCAAGATGTGGGCCCGGAGAGAAGTCTGAATAGTGAGACCCTGAGTCTCGGCCCCTTTTAGCAGACGTTTGCAGAAACACAAAGGCAGGCCCCCAGACTGGGCAGACTTGGAGGGACCAGCCGAGCCCAGTTTTGGTCATCTCTGCTCCCATCCCCAGTAACCAGTCTAATCAGCGGGGCATCAAATCTCGCCATGCCCTAATGCCAAACTGACCCACGTTCACAACTCTGGGGAATGGCCATCTTGGATGTGGGGGGGGGGCAGTGTGGGTGTGCAACATTCTGGCCCCCAGTTTCTTCTAGGCTACCATGAACACAAGTTTGTCTTCCACTAACATCGGTCCCTCCCTCTCTCAAAACTGGGTCTGTCACTCAATGGGCTGTTTTACTGAATGTCCTGAGCATACCACAACTAGACTGCTCTATAAAAATTCAGCCAACATCTGGGCGGTCCCCAGCAACCTTAGCCAGTGGAGAGATGACTGTCCTCCAGTTTTCCCCAGATGAATGGAAACAACATTGCAATAGACATTGCCCTTCTTTCTCTTGCCTTTCTTTCTTCCTTTCTTTTCCTTCCTTCCTTCCTTCCCTCCTTCCTCTCTTTCTTTCTTTCTCTTGCCTTTCTTCCTTCCTTTCTTTCTTTCTTCTTTCTATTTCTTTCTGCTTTTAATGTAGATACAACACCCGAAGGTTTAGCAGCTATCTTGCAAGCATGAGGCAGCAAGCATGAGAACACAAGCCAACATGCTAAGGAGAATGGGGTAGAAAGACAGTGCAGATGGCATTGCAAATACGTGGAAGTATCTATATCTAGAATAATTGCTGTGTGACAAAATAAACTCCTTGTGTTTCCACACTCTTTGTCGGGTTTTGTTTCTTGCAGCTGAAAGCATTCTTAACTATCCTTCGCTATTGAAAGACAGAGTATATGTCATGGGGTGCTGAGGGAGAAGTTAGTGAAAGTGGAGACTCAAGCCTCATGCAGGATGAACTCATAAGTCCTATATAACAGACAAAACCGAGAAGCCATGAGTCAGCCCAGGAAACTGGTCTGCAGAGAGTGAGGAGCCTAGAGCAACCTAGAGCAGCCAATCCATGTGGCCCAGGCACTTTGGAACAGGTAGGAGGGACCAGGAACTGGGTCTGGTCCCAGCCCAGCCCCAGGGACTCAAGCTGAGTCCCAAGATCAGGAGACTCTGTCACTTCTGCACACTCCACAGCATGATGCTGGCATTCTACAATCTTAGGAGCTCTAGGGACACCTCTTCTTGGACAAAGTGATGTTTGCTGATGCTGTCCCCTCAGGTCATGGGGTACAGCAAGGAACATCATGGAGCCTGGGCCCAGCATGAGAGCCATACGCTGGTACCCTGACCACACTCCAGGAGCTGAAGTCAGCTCCTCCCAGGCCCTGGCCATGTCTGATATGACACCTGATAGAAGTTGGCTCGTGAGGACAGGTGAGGACAGGTGTCCAGTGGACATGGCTGGACTCAACAAAGGTACAATGGGAGAGGGACAAGACCAAGCACACTTTTTTTTTTTTTTAGAGCCAAAAATTCTGACATTTTTTACTGAGCTAACCTACTGGTGCAGAGGCATAGTAACAGAGAAAAATCATTTCCATTTCCTGTCTATGGCCAGGTAGGAAGGATGTTTACAGAGTTATAGGATAGAACAAGTGATCTTCACACAGCTTAATTAAATATGTGGTGCCAGTTAGGTGTGTCATCTCATGATGTGTGATGCCATATAGACCTAGCCTGGTTCTTCTCTAGTGCCTCCTCCTGGAGTTGTACCTGATTTTATTACCAGTTTTCATCTGAATCCACTGGGCAATGGGACGATTCTGCTTTTGTTTCTTGGCCAGGAATCCCTTGATTCTGAAAGTCTTATGAGAAGACATGGCAAGAAACCGTCAGCCACACAAAGCAGGATGGTGGCTTCTGTGTGAGCACAAGCAGCCCCTACGGATGCCAGAGACACATGGAGGGCAGTGGAAAGATTGGCAGGGGGCTGAAATCTAGAGGTTGGGTGGGGCACAATGACAGATGAGTGTTCTCATTGTGACATTAGCAGCCTCCATGTTTACCCAAAGCCTGGTGACACTTGAGGACATCTGGATTACAGAGGTCCCTTGTGGAAAAAAAGGCTAGCCCTCAGCACTTGTGGGGGATCTGGACATGTTTGTCTTTGGGGTCTTCCCAGGTGTCTTGCCTGAGCCCGTGTTTTCTCTTCCTTCTCTCAGCATCTTCCCCTCTCCCCGTAGAGACCAAAAATGTCCTGGAGCTGGCTAGGGGGCCTACACAGACCGAGGGGGCCTTTGTCTCCTCCTAACTGGAAGGTATTGTTCCCCCTGGGCGCTGCCCCATAAATCTCAACTCAATCCTAATAATCTAATAATGGGACTAGCCATTAGCCTTCCCTTCACTCCCAAAGGATAGCGTTAATAGTAGTCTTCCCTCAGTTATGGAGAGGCTCCCAGAACATTTCTGTTCACATCTGGCTACATCTGGGCATCTCAGACCACTCTCATCCTGAACAGCTCCCCTGATGAGCCGTGGCACAGCTAAGACAGAGAGGTGCCCAGAGGATGTGCACTGAGCCGCTGAACATGACTCCTTTCCCGGGCAATGCACCCTTTTGCCTCTCTGTTCTCTGGAAGGCCCTTGAGATCTACAGACCTCAGTCGTTGGTCACCTGGGCAACTTGAACCTGGCTACCAGAGGAAGAAAGCCAAACACTCCCTAATGCCCCTCTTGCCCCTCCTCACATCCATATGTATCATTAATTTAATGGCTATTTCCACTGTCTAGATATTTGGTCCATAAAGAGAACTGAATTAGCTCCATGATCGATTCTCCTGGCACAGTGGGCCCGGCAAGGTGACTGGCTTTCCTGCCCAGGAGAGAGGTAATAGTCAGGAATAGAGCAGAGGCCAAAGTTATTTTGAATTAAGTACTAATGGATAGGATTTCTATAGCTATTTTTTAATACCTGTACAATTTGATGAAAATCAGACACAAGAGGAACTCAATTTTGTTTTTCATTAATATTCACTTTGTTAACACGAACAGATGATTTCTGGGAGCTCTCTTTGCCCTTTTAATTTGTCTCCCTGTAATGTGGTGGAGATATCCTCCATTATTAAACTGATTAGCAAGTGGCACGAATCTTTTCTTGTCGATTTCTTCATTATTCCTTATGCAGGACAATGTGTTTAAATTTTGTGAACCACAAGGCTGGGGATGGGAGTGATGAGGGGGAGGGGGAGAGCTGGGCTTTTGAAAATCCAAAAAAGTACTAAATAACAACAGCAAACCTGTCACAAAGCCACACACTTTTAATTCTTTAATGGAAGGGTATTGCACAGATCACTTACGGTAATACACATTCTCGAGGATTCAGGACTGGGTAGACCTGACCATATCATCCAAAATAGGGCAGGTCCTAAGCTGCAGGAGGAAACATAACTATCTACAACTCCTGTTACAGGTATTTATTTAAATGCTTGAGTCTTTCTTGAGATGGAGAGCTCACTATCTCATAGGGCAGCCATGACCAATTTACGATCTCCTATTGCCTAATCCTGGATTTAGAGGAATGGAAGCCACCTTCCTCTTCAAAGTGACCCACAGCAGGGGCAGGGTTCTTTGGAAGCAGGAGGCTTTCTTTTCCCATGAAGCACTTGGAGACCAAAGTCCACAGTGTGGCAAGGCTCAGGGAATGGGAGCAGAAGCACCTTAAGAATCTTTTAAGTAACTGACCTTGGACAGGCTTAATTCACCATATTCTCAAAGTCCTTTCACTGAGAGCATTTCATTTAATATTCAGAGAATCATGTCAGCTAAATAAGGTGAGCATTGTTACTATTTTTTTTTTAATTTTTAAAAGAGAAAAAGAAAAGAATATCAAAAAAAGAAACCTTGAGATTTCTGAGGAAACTGAGACAAAGAAGCTAAATGACCTGTCCCAAGGTTGCCACAGTTAGTAAGATGAGGCTCCCATGGAACTAAATGTTGGGTCCTGGAGTTCCACATGTTCTAAATAGAAATGCTGGGTTTTGCAGGGTATCTGAGAAAAAGTCATTGTCCCAGCACCTGGCACAAGATCTGGTCACATAGGGCATTGCTACAGCAGAGCCAGAGGAACCAGGGACTAACTCATTCCCTACTTTGTGGGGATCTCTGCTCATTCTCTACATACGATTTGATGCCAGATCAACAGGTATTCTTTGAAAATATGTTGCTACATCAGCCCAGCTCAGATAGCTCCTCATTCTCCTTTGTCTACAGAAAAAATTTACACATTTTTGGGTCTGATAAGACGAATAATCCAAGATCTGGCCAAAATCTATCCATATAGCTTCATTCCTCATTGTTTCTGCTCTATATGCCTCAGTGTCTCCTCTACAGTCCCCCAAAGTACCAGAGTCATTCTCAGATTCTTCTCATTGCTATACTACTCCTCTTAGACTACCAATCTGGGCTGGTGAAAGAAATTCAGTTCATGCTAGTTTAAGCTCAAAGAGACCTTACTGATATACATAGATGAAAACTAAAAGTAGTTGACTTCTGGCATCTCCTTAGCTCCAGGTCTTTCTGCATTGGCTTTACCCATCAGAAGCTGTTCCCTCATTAGAGGAAAGATGACAATCAAGAACATTAGGCTGTTGAAGAAAATGAAAACACCAATTTGAAAAGATATATGCATCTTGCAGCATTATTTACAGTAGCTAAGATATGAGAACAGCCTAAGTGTCCATTGATGGATGGATAAATGGATAAAGAGCATGTGATAGAGATATCATTCTATATACTATATGTTCTATATACTATAGGTAGTATTCCATTGTGTATAGATATAAATAGATAATATAGACTACATGTAAGTAAGTATATATAAGACTATAGACTATATATAAGTATATATAGACTATAGACTACAACTAAAAATCTAGACAGAATAAATGGAGCGGTGATTTTATATCTGTATTTATATCTAACTATATCTATGCACTATGGAATACTATTCAGCTATAAAAAAAAAAAAAATCTTCACATTTGGAAAAATGTGGCATTATGCTAAATGAAATACACCAGACACAGAAAGACAAATATCATATGATCTCACTTATACGTGGAATCATAAAAACAAAGAAACAAACAAACAAACAAAAAAAAAACCAAGCTCATAGATAAAGAGAACAGATTGGTAGTTACCCAAAGGGAGGGTGGGGCAGTCTAAACGGGTTAAGGGAGTAAAACAAAACAAAACAAAACAAAACAAACCTGTCAATTTACCAGCTTAACAAATATAAGAAATAAAGCTCCTCTTTCCCAATTGTTCCAGAATAAAAGGATCTGATTAGGTAGGCTCAGGTCATGTAGCCATCCCTGCACCAATCTCTATGACAAAGAAGATGAAATATGCCATTTCATGCTAGAGAATGGTACAACCTCATGGAGACATAAGAATTGAATGTATGGGAGGGATGGGTGAGACTGATGTAACCAGAAGGAAAAAAGGGGGCTAAAAACCAAAAAACAAGAGTTGTCTAACAGCCCTACTCCTTCTCTATGTTAATAAATCTTGCATAATCATCAGGTAGGACAGAACTTGAGTCCCATTCATCTTACACAAGTTAATACCTGTATAACCCAGTCTCCTAAGGTCTCTCCCTTTACTAAATTTCTAGAAGACAGCTTCTGGCAACCATAGAATAAAAGAATGTCAATACAGGGAGAATCATTAGAGACAGTTCTAAAGATATATTTTTTAATAAATTTATAAAAATGAGATCTGCAATAGGACCAGTATTGGTTAAGGACTTAGGCCAAATAAGTAATAAACTACAGACTTTCTGACCTCTAATTGAGAGATCTTGCTACCATAATTCATTTAGGAATGAGCTAAGTCAGCTCACTGTATTTGTACTTTAATCTCTGTCCCACATCTACAGATTGGATCTAGACTTCTTGAACTGGCCGTTGGTAGGTAGGTAAAAGACATTAAAATAAGATAGAGTAAGGTTAATACTCTAGTTCTGTCACTTAGTACTATTGAGTTTTAAAGAGAAACAAAACAAAAGGAAACAATAAAATTATCTTTTGAACAATCAGTTTTCTCAACTGCAAAATTGGAATAAGAATAGTTAGTTGGGTTCTAGGTCTAGTTGACATAAGGTAAGCATACTCCACCCTGTCTATCTCACTGACTATAATTAAAACCAGACAAAATAGATGGAGTAGTTATCATAGGATTCCAAAAAGAAAATAGCAGCAGGAAATCAGAGAAGGGAAACAAATATCAAAATGCCACCAAAATAGCAACAAGTCTCCTTTGTTTCCCTCCACCGCTTTGGTTTTTCCACCCTGAACTCAAAGTTAGTCCAAAACCTGGATCTGTGCACCAGGCACAGTCAGAAGAAAAGTCCAAGATAAGTCTTATGTTTATGATCAAAAAAGCATTAAAAAGACCCTACAGAAACAGTGAGGAAAAGTGTTTAATTTTTTTTGTTTGTTTTATTTGTTTTTGTTTGTTTGCTCAATCTCTCCAGTTCAGCCACAAGGCAATCCTGCATGAGAGAGCAACAACAGGGTCTGATCAGATGCATAAGACCAGAGGAGCTGTGGTCCCAAAAGTGTGAGGATAATCCACATTATTTTTCCACACTCTATCATCTTCCCACTTGACACCAGAGGTAAATGCAGTTGCAGGAAAAAACAGTAGAACAAGGAAAGTAGTCAGATGTCTAGGAAAGAAAGTGCCTGGGAGCAGAGAAAATGTTTAGGAGTTTGGAGAGAGGAAAATGCTCAAGAAGGTGTTTCTATAAAGTTGTCTATGAACTCTTGGGCTTGCACACAAGCTGCAATATGGATGGATCTGACCTTAAGCAACATACCAAAGTCTTTGGGAACTACAGTTCAAAATATATTACCTCCTAGGTTTCAGACTGGACACTGGGTGAGACACATGGAGAACAGGTCTGAGTAGTCCTATAAAAGCTTTAAAAATGGAATTTAAATTGGAACCAGAACCCACAGACTGTGGGCCTTCAGCCTGAAGAAAACTCGCTTGATTTATTTCTGAAACATAACAAAACAAAACAGAAGTAAACATTATTCAAAAGATTCAAACAAGATCCAGCATCTAGAATAATACTCAAAATGCCCAAGATGCATTCCAAAATTACCTGGCATATGAAGAATCAAAAAGATCTCTATTTTAGTCAAGGGAAAAGACAATCAACAGACAGCAAACCTGAGATGGCATAGTGTTCCACAGATGGAACTTTTAAACAATGACTTTATTTTTTTAAGATTTTATTTATTTGACAGAGAGAGAGAGAAGTAGTGAGAGAGAGAGCGGCAGGCAGTGGGAGAGGGAGAAGCAGGCTCCCCCATGCGCAAGGAGCCCCACACAGAGCTTGATCCTAGGACTCTGGGATCATGACCTGAGCCAAAGGCAGACGTTTAACTGACTGAGCGACCCAGAGGCCCTTTAAACAATGATTTTAAAGCAACTATTATAACTGTGTTCCAAGAAATAAGGGGAAACACTCTTTAAGTAAATGGAAAACTGTAATGTCTCAGAAATAGAAGACTAGAAATAGAAAATACACAAAAGAATGAAATGAAATTTTTACACCTAGGGGCACCTGGGTGGTTTAGTTGGTTAAGCATCTGCCTTTGGCCCAGGTCGTGATCCCAAGGTGAGCTCTAAGTCAGGCTCTCTGCTCAGTAAGGAGTCTGCTTCTCCCACTCCCTCTCCCTCTGTGTTCTCTCTCTCTATCTCCCCCAAATAAATAAAATAAAATGTTTATTTTTTTAATTTACCACTAAAAAACACAATAACAACATTTGAGAAATTCATTATATTAACTTAATAGCTAGGAGATGATATAGGAAAGAGTCCCTGAACTTGAAAGTAGATCCACAAAAATTATCCAGTCTGAATGACAGAGAGAAAAATGAGGAACCAGTGGGAAAATAACAAAGGTCCGATATTTGTATCATTAAATTCCCACAAGAAGAAAAAAATTGGTATATGAAAGAAAGAAAGAAAGAAAAGAAAGAAAGAAAGAAAGAAAGAAAGAAAGAAAGAAAGAAAGAAAAAAGAAAGAAAGAAAGAAAGAAAGAAAGAAAGAAAGAAAGAAAGAAAGAGAAAAAAAAGAAAAAGAAAGAAGAAAAAGGAAGGCAGGGAGGGAGGGAGAGAAAGAAGGAGGAAGGAAGGGAGGGAGAGAAAGAGAGGGAGGAAGGGAGGGAGGAAGGAAAGGAAGGAAGGAAGGAAGGAAGGAAGGAAGGAAGGAAGAAGATAGATGATAGATAGATAAATAAATAATGGCTAAAAACTTCCCAAATTTGATAAAATGCATAGCCTTACAGATTCAAGAAATTTATGACACAAAAGGATAAAGTCAAAAAAATCCATATTCAGATACATTACTATTTAACTTGAAAGTGAAAACAAAGAAAAAACACTTAAAGCACCTTTATATATATTATAAAACAATTTATTTGAATGGCTGCAGAATTCTCATCAAAAACCATGGAAACCAGAAGAAATGGTACAATCTTTTTAAGGGGCTGAAAAAGATGACTCTTAACCTACAATTCTGTATCCAGTGGAAATAATTCTTTGGGAGTAAAGTAAAGGTGATATAAAGACATCCTGAGATTAAGTAAATCTAGGAGAATTATAATCACACTAAATGCGAAAGCAAGTATTTCAAGAAGAAGGGAAATAATACCGTGGGAAATTTGGAATATCATAAATAAAGGAAGAGTAATAGAAATGGTAAATAGTTGGATAAATATACTAGACTATTTTTCTCTTCTTAAGTTCCTTATAATATACATAAAAATTGAAAGCAGAATGTATAACATTGTCTGGTGGCATTTCTAATGTAAGTAAATGTAATACATATTAAAATAAACAACAACATGGGGCGCCTGGGTGGCTCAGTTGTTAAGCGTCTGCCTTCGGCTTGCATCATGGTCCCAGGGTCCTGGGATCGAGGCCCACATCGGGCTCCCTGCTCGGCGGAAGCCTGCTTCTCCCACTCCTACTCCCCCTGCCTGTGTTCCCTCTCTCGCTGTGTCTCTCCCTGTCAAAGAAATGAACAAAAATCTTAAAAAAAAAAAATAAAAATAAAAAGAACGACATAACAAATGAGGGAAGGTAAAAGATTCTACGTTACACATCAACTAACAAAATGTTAATTGTAAGTAAACGAGAATTTAAGTATGTATATTGAAATCCTTAGAGCAATCACTAAACAGACCTGTAAAATACATGGAGTCAAAAATAAATAGTTAATTGTGTCATTTGGTTTTTGTTGTTGAGTTCTATGAATTCATTATGTATTCTGGATACTAGACACTTACAAGACCAAGATATATGAATTTAAAATATTTTCTCCTTCTGTAAGTTGATTTTTCATTCCTTCATAATACATTTCTATATTATATCTTCTAAAACTTTGTATTTTTCTGTTGCATCAATATCCCCACATAAAGATGGTAAGCACATGCTCAGGTGCACCAGTGTGGTCCTGCCACAAGTCCCTCTTTTTGCCTTTTCCTGACTGACTTAGTGATATTCTAACACCCCAGTGAAATCCCTCATGCTTTTTGTGTTTGTATTCCACCCTGCCTCCAAAAATGCACCTGTCCATGGGCCCTCACACTCTTGATTCCCCACCTGCTTGGTTCAGCCTGTTCCCTGGGAGCTCCTCTCATTTGGCCCCTGAATGCATGCCATGCCTCCCTCTTGTATTATACCTGTCAGTATAATAGATTTCTTTCACTTTTGTATGCTTCTTCATGGTGTTCTGCCTGTCTACAACTGGCTTTTTATAAAAAAAAAAACCCAAAAACAACAACCAAAAAACCAAAACAAACAAACAAAAACCATCTGAAGTGGCATAATTATTCCTTACAACATGTTTGGATGCACAAAAGTTTTTAACTTTGATGGAGCCCAATGTATTTATTTTTTTCTTTGGTTGCTCATGTTTTTGGTGTCATGTTTAAGAATCCATTACCAAATCCAAGGTCATGCAGATTTACAGCTATGTTTTCTTCTTATAGTTTTGTTTTTCTAGTTCTTATATTTAGGTCATTAATCCACTCGAAATTAATTTTTATTTATGGCACAAAGGACAGGTCGAATTTCATTCTATGTAAAATCCAGCTGTCCCAGCACCATTTGTTCAAAAGACCATTCTTTCCCCACTAAATGATCTAGGTATCCTTGTCAAAAACCAATTGGCCATAAAAATATGGGTTTATTTCTGTTATTGGAATGTAAATGGAATGTTATTCCATTCGTCTGTATGTTTGTCCATATGCCAACAACACACTTTTTGACTACTGTAGCAGCATGTTAATTTCATGACATACATTTTTTGTTTCAATTTTTAAAATGTAAGAAAATAAATAAATAAGTAAAAGGGAAATACCATGCATCTTCAAATATCCGAAAGAAGGCAGGAAAGGGGAAAGAGAAAAATGAAAAATATTGAGAAACATCAATTCTTCTCAAACTCTCCCAGAAAGTGAAGAGTAGGAACCCCTTCCTATCCCACTCTATGAGGCCAGCATTACTTCAATACTAAAACTAGACAGAAATGCTGCAAGAAACTACAGATCAAGAATAATGATACAAAAATTCTTCAACAAAATACTAGTATATTGAATTTACTATCATAGTAAAACATCATACACCATGACTGTGATTTATTCCTGGAATGCAAAGATGGTTCAACATACACAAATTAATCAATGTAATACAAAACAGTAATAGAAAAATAAAAGAAAACTTAACATGACCATCTCAATTGATGCAGAAAAAAACATTTGATAGAATGCAATACCCTTTCATGATAAAAACATTCAACATAATAGTAATGGAAGGAAACTTCTTCAATACAATAAAGGTCAGATCATCAGCTAACATCATACTCAATTGTGAAAGACTGAAAACTTTACCCCCTAAGGTCAGAAACAAGACAAAGATGCCAGCTTTTACCATTTCTATTCAACAATGCATTGTAAATCCTAACCAGGAAAATTAAGTAAAAAATAAATAAATAAGGAGGGAGCAAGATGGCGGAGGAGTAGGAGACCTGGATTTCATCTGGTCTCAGGAATTCAGCTGAATAGGGATCAAACCATTCTGAACACCTATGAACTCAACAGGAGATCGAAGAAAAGAATAGCAACAGCTCTCTGAACAGAAAAGCGACCACTTTCTGGAAGGTAGGACGTGTGGAGAAGTGAATCCGAGGTGATATTCGGGAGGATAGACGGCGGCGGAGGGGGACACCGTTGGCCGCTTCTGGCAAGTGATAGAGCCGTGGAGCACAAAATCGGAACTTTTAAGAAGTCGGCTCCGCGGAGGGACGTCGTTCCAGTGGCTAAGTGGGGGTGGAACCCTCGCAGGACAGTGTGGTCTCAGGACCTTTGGGGTCACAGAAAGACCAGGGGTGCCTGAGTGCGGCAGAGCTCCCAGGTATCCCAGCGGGAAAGCCAGCTGCAGAGACGGAGCCGAGGCGCGGGCTCTCAGCTGGGGGTGGCCATAAACCGTGATCCGCGGTCCAGTCAGGCCACTGCTCCTCCAGCAGGGACCCAACAAGCAGCAGAGCTGGGGAGACTCCCCTTCCTCCCCCAGGAGGAGCAGCGCGGGAGCGCCCTGCAGGAATCTGCTGGGTTTGGAGACTCCATACCGAGTTGGGTGCCAGAGATAGAAACGCTCGGTCACAGGCAGGGTGAGCATGGAGTGTGGCCAGAAACCGGGGAGACAGGGGTGACTGACTGCTTTTCTCTGGGGGTGCACTGAGGAGCGGGGCCCCGAGTTTTCGGTTCCTCCCGGGCAGATATTGGGAAGCCACCATTTTCACTCTCATCCTCCAAAGCTGTACCAATAGCTTGCAGGGAACAAAAGCTCCCAAGAGCAAACCCGAGCAGATTGCTTAGCCCGGACTCACAAAGGTGGGGCAATTCTGCCTCCAGCAAAGACATTTGGGAACCACAGCAACAGGCCCCTCCCCCAGAAGATCAGCACGAACACCCAGCCAAGACCAAGTTTACCAATCAAGGAGAACGGGAGAACTCCAGTGCTAGGGGAATACTGCACATAGAATTCATGGCTTTTTTACTATGGTTCATTAGTTTATCAAAGTTAATTTTTTTAACTGTTTTTCTTTAATTTTTTATTTTTCCCTTTTTCAACCAATATCTTATCAATCCCTTTTTTAAAAAAAAATTTATTTTTCATTTTTAGAGTCATATTCTATCCCTTCATAGTAGTTACCCTTATTTTTGACATATATATATAAGCTGTTCTCTCTTTAAAATTTTGAGATACAGTTTCTTCTAACAGATCAAAATATACCCTAAATCTCTAGTGCATGGCTTTGTTCTAGTCTCCTGCCTGATCACATTCTCTCCCATTTTTTTTAAAGTCTTCTTCTTTCTTTTTTCAAACAACTTCTTATCGTATCAATTCTTTTATAAAATCTTATAATTTTCATCTTTACAGTCATCTTCCATCCCTTCATTGTATCAACCCTTATTTTGTACATATATAGGTCTTTCTTAACAATTTTGGGAGGCACTATCTTCTAACAGACCAAAATACACCCAAAATCTAGTGTGTGGCACTGATCTATGCACTAGCCTGATCATATTTGATCATATTCTGTTTTGTTGTTGTTGTTTTGTTCTGTTTTTGTTTGTTTTTATCTTTTTCTTTTGCTTTTTTTTCCTCTTTCTTTTTTCTTTCTTTCCCTTTCTTTTCCCCTGGTTTCAGGTCTTTTCTGATTTGTTTAGAGTATATTTTCTGGGGACATTGTTAATCTGTTAGCATTTTGTTCTCTCATTCATCTATTCTCCTCTGGACAAAATGACAAGACGAAAAAAATCACCTCAGCAAAAAGAACAACAGGTAGTACCGTCTGCCAGGGACCTCCTCAATACGGACATTAGTACAATGTTGGACCTAGAGTTCAGAATCATGATTTTAAAGATACTAGCTGGGCTTGAAAAAAGCCTGGAAGTTATTAGAGAAACCCTTCCTGGAGAAATAAAAGAACTAAAATCTAACCAAATCACAATCAAAAAGGCTATTAATGACGTGCAATCAAAAATGGGGGCAATAACTGCTAGGATAAATGAGGCAGAAGAGAGAATCAGCGATATAGAAGACCAAATGATGAAAAATAAAGAAGCTGAAAAAAAGAGAGATAAACAACTACTGGATCACCAGGGCAGATTTTGAGAGATAAGTGATACCATAAGACAAAACAACATTAGAATAATTAGGATCCCCAAAAGAAGAAAGAGAGAGAGGGGCAGAAGGTATGTTGGAACAAATTATAGCAGAGAACTTCCCTAATGTGGGGAAGGAAAGAGGCATCAAAATCCAGGAGGCACAGAGAACCCCTCTCAAAATCAACAAAAATAGGTCAACACCCCGAAATCTAATAGTAAAACTTACGAGTGTCAGAGACAAAGAGAAAACCTTGAAAGCAGCTCGGGAGAAGAGATATGTAACCTATAATGGTAGAAACATTAGATTGGCAACAGACCTATCCACAGAGAACTGGCAGGCGAAAAAGGACTGGCAAGATATCTTCAGAGCACTAAACGAGAAAAATATGCAGCCAAGAATACTATATCCAGCTAAACTCTCATTGAAAATTGAAGGAGAGATAAAAACTTCCAGGACAAACAAAAACTAAAGGAATTTGCAAACACAAAACCAAGAAATATTGAAAGGGGCCCCCTAAGCAAAGAGAGAGCCCAAAAGTAACATAGACCAGAAAGGAACACAGACAATATACAGTCACAGTCACCTTACAGGCAATACAATGGCACTAAATTCATATCTTTCAATAGTTACCCTGAATGTAAATGGGCTAAAAGCCCCAATCAAAAGACACAGCCTATCAGATTGGATTAAAAATGAGACCCATCGATATGCTGTCTGCAAGAGACTCATTTTAGACTGAAAGACACCCCCAGATTGAAAGTGAGGGGGTGGAAAACCATTTACCATGCTAATGGACACCAAAAGAAAGCTGGGGTGGCAATCCTTATATCAGACAAATGAGATTTTAAAACAAAGACTGTAATAAGAGATGAGGAAGGACACTATATCCTACTTAAAGGGTCTATCCACCAAGAAGGTCTAACAATTGTGAATATCTATGCCCCGAACATGGGAGCAGCCAATTATATAAGGCAATTAATAACAAAAGCGAAGAAACACATTGACAACAACACAATAATAGTGGGGGACTTTAACACCCCCCTGACTGAAATGGACAGATCATCTAAGCAAAAGATCAACAAGGAAATAAAGACTTTAAATGACACACTGGACCAAATGGACTTCACAGACATATTCAAACATTCCATCCCAAAGCAACGGAATACACATTCTTCTCTAGTGCCCATGGAACATTCTTCAGAATAGATCACATCCTAGGTCACAAATCAGGTCTTAACCGATACCAAAAGATTGGGATTATTCCCTGCATATTTTCAGACCACAATGCTTTGAAACTAGAACTCAATCACAAGAAGAAAGTCGGAAAGAACTCAAATACATGAAGGCTAAAGAACATCCTACTAAAGAATGAATGGGTCAACCAGGAAATTAAAGAAGAATTAAAAAAATTCATGGAAACCAATGAAAATGAAAACACAACTGTTCAAAATCTTTGGGATACAGCAAAGGCAGTCCTAAGAGGATGGTATATAGCAATACAAGCCTTTCTCAAGGAACAAGAAAGTTCTCAAATACACAACCTAACCCTACCCCTAAAGGAGCTAGAGAAAAAACAGCAAATAAAGCCTAAACCCAGCAGGAGAAGAGAAATAATAAAGATCAGAGCAGAAATCAATGAAATAAAAACCAAAAGAACAGTAGAACAGATCAACGAAACTAGGAGCTGGTTCTTTGAAAGAATTAACAAGATTGATAAATCCCTGGCCAGACTTATCAAAAAAAAAAAAAAGAGAGAAATGACCCAAATCTACAAAATCATGAAGGAAAGAGGAGAGATCAAAACCAACACCAAAGAAATAAAAACAATTATAAGAACATATTATGAGCAACTCTATGCCAGCAAATTAGATAACCTAGAAGCAATGGATGCACTCCTAGAGATGTATCAGCTACCAAAATTGAACCAGGAAGAAATAGAAAACCTGAACAGACCTATAACCACTAAGGAAGTTGAAGCAGTCATCAAAAATCTCCCAACAAACAAAAGCCCAGGGCCAGATGGCTTCCCAGGGGAATTCTATCAGACTTTTAAAGAAGAATTAATACCTATTCTCCTGAAACTGTTCCAAAAAATCGAAATGGAAGGAAAACTTCCAAACTTATTTTGTGAGGCCAGCATTACCTTGATCCCAAAACCAAAGACCCCATCAAAAAGGAGAATTACAGACCAATAGCCTTGATGAACTTGAATGCAAAAATTCTCACCAAAATCCTAGCCAATAGGATCCAACAGTACATTAAAAGGATTATTCACCACGACCAAGTGGGATTTATCCCTGGGCTGCAAGGCTGGTTCAACATCCGCAAATCAATCAACGTGATACAATACATTAACAAAAGAAAGAACAAGAATCATATGATCCTCTCGATAAGGCAGAAAAAGCATTTGACAAAGTACAGCATTCTTTCTTGATCAAAACTCTTCAGAGTAGAGGGATAGAGGGTACATAACTCAATATCATAAAAGCCATCTATGAAAAACCTAGAGCAAATATCATTCTCAATGGGGAAAAGCTGAGAGCTTTCCCCCTAAGGTCAGGAATGCGGCAGGGATGTCCACTATCACCACTGCTATTCAACATAGCATTAGAAGTCCTAGCCACAGCAATCAAACAACAAAAAGAAATCAAAGGCATCCAAATCGGCAAGGAGGAAGTCAAACTCTCACTCTTTGCAGATGATATGATACCGTATGTGGAAAACCCAAAAGACTCCCCCCCAAAACTGCTAGAACTCATCCAGGAATTCAGTCAAGTAGGAGGATATAAAATCAATGCACAGAAATCAGTGGCATTCCTATAACCAACAAGACAGAAGAGAGACAAATCAAGGAGTCGATCCCATTTACAACTGCACCCAAAACCATAAGATACCTAGGAATAAACCTAACCAAAGAGGCAAAGGATCTGTACTCAGAAAACTATAAAATACTCATGAAAGAAATTGAAGAGGGCACCTGGGTGGCTCAGTCAGTTAAGCCACTGCCTTCAGCTCAGGTCATGATCCTGGAGTCCCGGGATCGAGTCCCGCATCGGGCTCCCTGCTCGGCAGGGAGTCTGCTTCTCCCTCTGACCGTCCCCTCTCTCGTGTTCTCTCTCTCTATCTCATTCTCTCTCTCAAATAAATAAATAAATCTTTAAAAAAAAAAAAAGAAATTGAAGAAGACACAAAGAAATGGAAAAACGTTCCATGCTCATGGATTGGGAGAACCAACATTGTGAAGATGTCAATGCTACCTAGAGCAATCTACACATTCAATGCAATCCCCATCAAAATACCATCCACTTTTTTCAAAGAAATGGAACAAATAATCCCAAAATTGGTATGGAACCAGAAGAGACCCCGAATAGCCAGAGGAATCTTGAAAAAGAAAAGCAAAGCTGGCGGCATCACAATTCCGGACTTCCAGCTGTATTACAAAGCTGTCATCATCGAGACAGTATGGTACTGGCACAAAAACAGACACATAGATCAATGGAACAGAATCGAGACCCCAGAAATGGACCCTCAACTCTATGGTCAACTCATCTTCGACAAAGCAGGAAAGAATATCCAATGGAAAAAAGACAGTCTCTTCAACAAATGGTGTTGGGAAAATTGGACAGCCACATGCAGAAGAATGAAACTGGACCATTTCCTTACACCACACACAAAAATAGACTCCAAATGGTTGAAAGACCTGAACGTGAGACAGGAGTCCATCAAAATCCTAATGGAGAACACAGGTTGCAACCTCTTCGACCTCAGCCACAGCAACTTCTTCCTAGAAACATCGCCAAAGGCAAGGGAAGCAAAGGCAAAAATGAACTATTGGGATTTCATCAAGAGAAAAAGTTTTTGCACAGCAAAAGAAACAGTCCACAAAACCAATGACAACCGACAGAATGGGAGAAGATATCTGCAAAAATGACATATCAGATAAAGGGCTAGTATCCAAAATGTATAAAGAACTTATCAAACTCAACACCCAAAGAACAAATAATCCCATCAAGAAATGGGCAGAAGACATGAACAGACATTTTTCCAAAGAAGACATCGAAATGGCCAACAGACACATGAAAAATGCTCAACATCGCTTGGCATCAGGGAAATCCAAAGCAAAACCTCAATGAGATACCACCTCACACCAGTCAGAATGGCTAAAATTAACAAGTCAGGAAACGACAGATGTTGGCGGGGATGCGGAGAAAGGAGAACCCTCCTACACTGTTGGTGGGAATGCAAGCTGGTGCAACCCCTCTGGAAAACAGTATGGAGGTTCCTCAAACAGTTGAAAATAGAGCTACCATATTATCCAGCAATTGCACTACTGGGTATTTACCCCAAAGATACAAATGTAGGGATCCAAAGGGGTACGTGCACCCCGATGTTTATAGCAGCAATCTCCACAATAGCCAAAGTGTGGAAAGAGCCAAGATGTCCATCGATAGATGAATGGATAAAGAAGAGGTGGTATATATACACAATGAAATATTACACAGCCATCAAAAGGAATGAGATCTTGCCCTTTGCAACGACGTGGATGGAACTGGAAGTTGTTATGCTGAGTGAAATAAGTCAATCAGAGAAAGACATGTATCATATGACCTCACTGATATGAGGAATTCTTAATCTCAGGAAACAAACTTGAGGTTTGCTGGAGTGGTGGGGGGGTGGGAGGGATTGGGTGGCTGGGTGATAGACATTGGGGAGGGTGTGTGCTATGGTGAGTGCTGTGAATTGTGCAAGACTGTTGAATCACAGATCTGTACTTCTGAAACAAATAATGCAATATATGTTAAGAAAAAAAAAAGAAGAAGATAGCAGGAGGGGTAGAATGAAGGGGAATAAATTGGAGGGGGAGACGAACCATGAGAGACTATGGTCTCTGAAAAACAAACCGAGGGTTCTAGAGGGGAGTGGGTTGGGGGATAGGTTAGCCTGGTGATGGGTATTAAAGAGGGTACGTTCTGCGTGGACCACAGGGTGTTATGCACAAACAATGAATCATGGAACACTACATCAAAAAAAAGGTTAAAAAAAACAATAAAAACATAAATAGATAAAAGGCCTTCAAATTGGAAATGAAGAAATAAAATTATGTGCTCACAAATGACATAATCTTACATAAAGAAAACCCTAAATATTCCACAAGAAAATCTGGTAAAATGAATAAATAAATCCAGCAAAGTTGCAAGATACAATATCAAACCCCCAAGTCAGTTGTATTTCTATACAGCCTTTTTGAATAACAATTCTCTACAACCTTTTTGGATAAGAATTTCTATACAACCCTTTTGGATAACATCCAACATGGAAATTAAGAAAACATTTCTATTTACAATAGCATTAAAAAGAACAAAATACTTAGGAATAAATTTAACCAAAGAGACAAAAGACTTATATTTGAAAACAACAAGACATTTCCGAGAGAAATTAAAGAAAACATAAATAAATCTACAGATATCTTGTGTTCATGATTTGGAAGATTTACTGCATTAAGATAATAGTACTACCCAAGGATATCTACAGATTCAGTGCAATCCCTCTCAAAATCCTAACAATGTTTTTGCAGGAATAGGCATCTCATCTTAAAATTATTTTGAAATTTGGGAGTTGCCAAATAGCTAAAATAATCTTGAAAAAGAACAAGGACTCACACTTTTGACTTCAAAACTTACTATAAAGCTACAATAATCAATGCGGTGTGCTGTTGTCATAAGGACAGACATACAGACCAATGGAATGGAATAGTGAGCACAGATGTGAACCCTTACCTATAAGATAAAATCATTCTTTACAAGGGTACAAGACCATTCAATGGGAAAATGACAGTCTTTTCAACAAATGGACCTGGAAAAACTGGATATCCACATACCAAAAAATTAAGTTTGGGTCTTTACCTTGTGCCACATATAAACATTAACATAAAATAAATCAAACATCTAAACAAAAGAGCTAAAACTTTGTAAATTTTACCCCAAAAACATGGCATTGCATTTGACAATAATTTCTTAGGTATGATACGAAGTATATAGGCAAAAAATAGATCATTTGGGCTTCATCAAAATTAAAAACTAAAAACTTTTTTTTAAGATTTTATTTATCTATTTGAGCTAGAGAGAGAGAAAGAGAGCACAAGCAGGGCAGAGGGAGAGGGAGAAGCAGATTCCCCACTGAGCAGGGAGCCCAACACAAAGCTTGATCCCACAACTCCGGGATCATGACCTGAGCCTAAGGCAGACATTTAACTGACTGAGGCACCCAGGTGCCCCAACAAAGAACATTATTAAGAGATTAAAAAGACAATCCATAGAATGGAAGAAAATATTTTCAAATCATATATATGATAAGAGTAACAATGAGAATATATAATGAACTCTTGCAGCATAACAACAGAAAAACAATTCAATTAAAAAAGGGCAAAGGACTTGAATAGATATTTTTCCTAAAGAAGATATATAAATGGTCAGTAAGCACATGAACTCATATGTAGAATTTAAGAAACAAAACATATGAACATATGGGGGTGGGGGGAAAGAAAGAGGAGGCAAACCAAGAATCAGACTCTTAACTATTGAGAACGGAGGATTACCAGAGGGGAGGTGGGTGGGGGATGGGCTAGATGGGTGATGGGTATTAAGGTGTGCACTTGTTGTGATAAGCACTGGGTGTTATATGTAAGTGATGAATCACTAAATTCTACACCTGGAACTAAGATTACATTGTATGTTGACTAACTGGATTTTAAATAAAAACTTGGAGAAAAAAAGATGATCAGCATCACTTGTTATTGGGTGAATACAAATCAAAACCACAATGAGATACAACTTCACACTCATCAGGATGGCTATTATCAAGAAAATAACAAGTGTCATCAAGGATGTGGAGAAATTGGAACCCTTCTGCATTGTTGGTGGGAATGTAAATTGGTGCAGTCTTGTTGGAAAATAGTTGGCATTTTCTCAAAAAAAGTTAAACACAGAATTATCATTTGACCCAGCAATTCCACTTCAAGGTATATGCCCCCAAAAAACTGAAAGCAGGGACTCAAACAGGTATTTACACACCAACTTTCATAGCAACATTATTTATAATAGCCAAAATTGGGAAAGAACTCAAATGTTTATCAACAGAAGAATAAATAAACAAAATGCATTATATGCATGCAATGGAATACTGTTCAACTTGAAAAAGAAATGGGATTCTGATACATGCTACCTTATGGTTGAACCTCAAATATATTATGCAAAGTAAAATAAGCCAGACTCAATACAATAACAAATATTGTATGATTTCAGTTGTATGAGAAACTTATAATAGACAAATTCATAGAGACAAAAAGTACAATAGTGGTCACCATGGGCTGGGCAGGGAGAAATGGGAAGTTACTGTTTAATGGGTACAGAGTTACTGTTTGGGAATGAGGAAAAAGCTTTGAAAATCGAGAGTGGTGAAGGATGTACAATACTGTAATATTCTCAATGCCACTAAATTGTACATTTAAAAATAGTTAAAATTGTAAACATTTGTTGTGTATTTTACCATGGTAAAAATAATACTTAAAGTTACACACACACTCTTTAAAAACTTAGGAAACAAACAAAAGAGACACGAATTAGAAGACAGAGACTGTCAGATGGATTTTTAAAGACACAATTAAATGTTATCAACAGAAACTCACTGTAAATATGCTGATATTGTGTGATTAAAGTAACATAACAGAAAACAGTATACCATGGAAACACTATGCAAAAGAAACTTGGAATGATTATTAAATGAAAAAGGAAAAAGGAAAAAAAATCAGAGCAAGAAAAATGATCAGAAATAAAGAAGGATGATAGAAATGGTAGAAAGGTCTATTCACTAAGAAGTCATAATAATCATAAATATATATGCATCTAACTATATAGCCTTAATATACATGAAGCAAAAAATGACATAACTGAAAGAGGAAATAGACTAATTCACAATTGCCCTTGAATACTTCAGTGTATCTTTCTTAGTTAAAGATACAACAAACAGAATATTGTCATGAAGAATAATAATAAATTAATATTTATATAACATTTACCACCACAACAATAGAATGCACATTCTTTGCAAGTTTAGATGGAACAATCAGCAACATAGGCCATATCATGGGTCACAAATTAAATTTAAAAGAATTGCAATCATATAAAGTGTATTAATTTATTAATATTTATTAATCATAAATAAATGATTATTTATCAATAATCATTTTAAAAGTGAATGGCATAATATGCCAATTAAAGTATATGCAATCCTATAAAAAAAACCACGCTATCATGGTTCCTTTATCCAAAACCTAGTCTTCAACCAAAAATTATAATCATTCTAAACAAACAGAAACAGTCTGAAGAGATAAAGTAAGAATCAGAACCAGACTTACATTTGGCAGAAATTTTGGAATTATAAGTGTGGGAATTTAAAATAACTGATTAATATGCTAAAGACTCCATTGGAAAAAGTGGACAACATGGAAGAAGAGATGAGTAATGTAAACAGAGAGATTGAAACTGAAAAAATCAAAATAGGTTACAAACTCAGGTTTACATTAAGGAAGATATGTGAAGGGCTGAAAGCCAGTGGGAGGCACAGGCTTCCAGTTCTGGAAAGAAAAAGTCACAGGGAGGAAAGGCACAGCATAGGGAACATAGTCAATGGTAACTTAATAGTGTTGTGTGGTAAGAGATAGTAGTTACACTTGCGGTGAGCACAACACAACCTACAGAGTTGTTGAGTCACTATGTTATACACATGAAACTAATGTAACGTCGTGTGTTAACTATACTTAAAAAAAAAAGAAAAAGAAAGGAAGGAAGGAAGAGATTGAAAAAAGAAATTAATGAAGATAAAAAATTTTCGTTATTCTTACTTGATCCGGTAGATAATGCCTTGTTCAAAATAATAATAGTAACCATGTATTCGGTGAGTATAGTTCAGGGATAAGGGAAACGAATGACAGCATTGTCACAAGGAATTGGGAATACTCTGTTGTAGGGTACTTGGCATTACACATGAAGCAGTATTGTGCTATTTGACAGTGGACTTGCATTAGTTGTAAAAACATACTCCAAACCATAGGGTAAACACTTTAAAAATTTAAATAGAAATATAACCACTATGCTGAAGATAGGAGAAAAAATAGAATGATATAAAATGCTGAACAAACACCAGAGAAGATAGGGAAAAAAGAGTGGAAGACAAGAAAAAGAAACAAAGAATAGGACGATGAATTTGAAAAGTTACAAATATGGTAATCCAACTTTATCAATAATCATTTTAAAAGGGAATGGCATAATATGCCAATTAAAAGACAGAGTCTATCACAGTGGATTAAAAAAAACAAGACCCAACTATATGTTGTCTATAAGAGATCCATTTTAAATATAAAGACACAGTTAGATTAAAAGTAAAATAATGAAGAAAAATATACCATATTAACACTAATCAAAAGAAATTTGGAGCAGCTATATTAATTTCACACAAAGATGACTTTAGAGCAAAGTATATTATCAGGGATAAAGAGAGACATTACATAATAATAAGGGCTCAATTCTCCAAAAGGGCATAACCATTCTTAATGTGCATGCCCCTAACAACAGAACGTCAAAACATGTGACCCAAAAACTAATAGAACTACAAGGAGAAATAGACAAATCCACTATTATGGTTGGAGACTTTAACATCCCTCTACTGGTAATTGACAGATCCAGCAGGCACAAAATCAGTAAGGATATAGTTAAACACACAGTACCATCAATCAACTAGATCTAATTGACTTTTATAGAATACTTAATCCAAAAATGGCAGTACAATCCAACAACACATTCTTCTCAAGCACACATGGAACATTCATTAAGATAGAACACATTCTAGGTCATAAAACATACTTTAACAAATTTGAAAGAATAGACATCATACCAAGGATATTCTCTAGCCATAATGGAATTACACTAGAAATCAATAACACAGAGCTGGAAAACCCCAAAATATTTGGAGATTAAACACACTTTTAAATAATATGTGGGTCAAAGAAGTCTCAAGGGAAAATTTTAAATATTTTGAACTGAAAGACAATAAAAATGCAATCTATTAAAATTTATGGGATGCAGTAAAGCAGTAATTAGAGGGAAATTTATAATAGTGAATGCATATATTAGAAAAGAAGAAAGATCTAAAATCAATAATCTAAGCTCTACCACAGGAAACTAGAAACTGAAGAGCAAATTAAAACCATAGTAAGCAGAAGAAAAGAAACAATACAAATAAAAAAATAAACAAGTGAAATTGAAATTAGGGAAACAATAGAGAAAATCAATGAAACCAAAAGTAGGTTCTTTGAAATATCAATAAAATTGAAATGCTCCCTAGCCAGGTTTACCAAGAAGAAAAGAGAGAAGATAAAAATTGCTAACATCAGAATGAAAGAGGGGCCATCACTACTGACCCAGGCACATTAAAAAGATAATAAATAATTATTACAAAGATAATTATTACAAGTTCTGAATAGATATAAAGATATTCCATGCTTATGGTTACAAAGATTTAATATTGTTAAGGTATCAGTTGTTCTCAACTTGATTTGTAGATTCAGTGAAATCCCAATCAAAATCCCAACATGTGGTATCGACTAACTCTTTCCAAAACTTATATGGAAAGGCAAAAGACCCAGAATAGTTAACATTATACTGACGAAGAAAGTCAAAGGACTGATATGACCCAATTTCAAGTATTACTATAAAGGTACAGTAATCAAGATAAGGTGGTATTGGCAAAAGAATAGATGGATCCATGGAACAGGAATAGACCCATACAGATATAGTCAAATGATCTTTAACAAAGGAGCAAAGACAATCACGTGGAAAAAAGAGAGTATTCAACAAAGTGTCCTGGATCAACTGTACAGCCTCATGCAGAAAAAAAAAATCAATCTAGACACTGACCTTATGCCTTCACAAGAATTAACTCAAAACGCATCACAGACCTAAATGTAAAATACAAAGCTATAAAACTCTTAGAAGATAACATAAGAGAAAATCTAAGTGACCTTAGGTTTGGTAATGAAATTTTAGATGCATCAAAATCATGGCCCATGAAAGAAAAGATTGATGTCAGATTTGATTTAAATGGAAAACTTCTTCTCTGTGACAGGCACTGTTGAGAGAATAAAAAGACAAGTCATGGGCTGATGAAAAATATTTGCAAACACATATGTGATAAAGGACTTGTATCCAAAATATACAAAGAACCCTTACAATTCTATAATAAGAAAGGAAACAACCCATTTAAAAAGTGAACAAAATGTCTGAACAGACATCTGACCAAAAGAGATATAGAGATGGCAAATAAGCATATGAAAAGATATTTAACATCATGTAGGAAATTACAAATTAAAATAATGTGATACCACTCCGCACCTATTAGAATGGCTACAAACCAAAACTTTCAACATCAGAGGTGTTGGTGTCAAGCAACTGGTGAGAATGTAGAGCAACTCTCATTCATTGGTGGGAATTCAAAATGGTATAGGCACTCTGGAAGACAATTTGGCAGTTCCTTACAAAGCTAACTACAGTCTTCTAATAAGGTCCAGGAATTGTGCTTCTAGGTATTCACCCAATGCGTTAAAAAGTTATACCCACACTTCATGTGAAAAGCTGCACATGAATGTCTATAACAGCTTTAGTCATAAATAAAACTTGGAAGAAACCAAGGTGTCCTTCAATAAGTGAATAAACAGTGGTACATCCATACAAAGGAATACTATTTAGTGATACAAAGAAATGATCTATCAAGCCATGAAAAAACATGGAGGAAACTCAAGTGCATATTTCTAAGTGAAAGAAGCCAGTCTGGAAAGAGTACATATTATATGATTCCAGCCATATGACATTTTGCAAAAGATAAAACCACAGAGACAGTAACAAGATCAGGTATTGTCAGGGGTTGGTGGCGGGGGGGGAGGGGGCGGTGGTGTGGTGAAACGATGAATAGGTGGAATACAAGGTCTCTTTAGGGCAATGAATTTATTTTGTATGACACTTCAATGATATATGATAGATACATGATTTCATGCACTTGGCAAAACCTGTACAACACAGAGTGAATCCTAATGTGAACTATGGACTTTGGTTAATAACAATGTGTCAATATTGGTTCAACAGTTGTGACAAATGTACCACACCAATGCAAGACATCAACAATCAGGGAAACTATGGGGAGAGGAAGATTTGGGAACTCTGTACTCTCTGTTAAATTTTTCTGTAAACCTAAAACTGCTCTATAAACTTCTGTTAAAAATTATATGAATCAAGGAAGAAATCTCAAGGAAATTTAGAAAATACTTTGAACTGAATGAAAATGTGAAGACAGTATATAAAAATTGTGGTGTGCACTTAAATCAGTGGTTAGAGAAAAATTTATGATTCAAAGTTTGCATTAGAAAGGAAGAAAGATTCCAAATCAACAATCTAAGCTTCTACAATAAGACACTAGAAAAAGGGCAAAATGAACCCAAAGCAAGCAGAAGGAAGGAAATAGTAAAGAGAAATAAAAGAAAATGAAAATAAAAGTCAATAGAGAAAAATCAATAAACAAAAGTTGATTCTTTGAAAAGATTAAAAGAGAATATATAACTTTAGCCAGACTGACAAGGAAAAAAGGAGGCAACATACATTATAAACAGCAGAAATGACAAGATGGAAGGTATGGAGAGACCCCACAGATATACAAATGTTAATAAGGGAATACTATGGGAAAAACCTTACATAGATAAGTTCAACAACTTAGGCTAAATGAGCCGGTTCCTTGAGAACCATAAGCAACCAAAATTTATCCAAGAAGAAATAGATAACCTGAATAGTCTTATAACTGTTAAAGACACAGAACTGGTAGTTTAAAACGTAAAACTTATGAAAAAGAAACCTCCAGGCTTAGATTTATTTTTTTACAAATATTTAAAGAAGAAATAATCAATTCTACATAATCTCTTCCTGAAAAGAGAGGGACTTTCCAACTAATGAGGTCAGAATTGTTGTGATACCAAAACCAGACAAAAACAGCACAAGAAAGGAAAACTACAATCCAATATCACTCATGAACCTAGATGCTAAAGTCTTCAACAAAATATTAGCAAGTTAAACATAGCAATATATAAAAATAATAGGATACCATGACCAAGTGGGATTTACCCTGGGAGAGTAGGACTGCTTCCATGTTTGAAAACCAACCAATGCAACATACCATATTAATATATGTGCTGCCGAAGCGAGCACCAACATACCATATTAATAGTCTAAAGAGGGAAATAACACATACACAAATAAATTGAGGTAGAGGAAGAATTTTACAGAATTCAACATCCATTTATACTTTTAAAAAAGTAAATCAGAGCGGAGCAAGATGGCGGAGGAGTAGGAGACCTAGATTTTGTCTGGTCTCAGGAATTCAGCTGAATAGGGATCAAACCATTCTGAACACCTACGAACTCAACAGGAGACCAAAGAAGAGAGTAGCAACAACTCTCTGAACAGAGAAGCGACCACTTACTGGAAGGTAGGACCTGCGGAGAAGTGAATCCGAGGCAATATTCGGGAGGATAGACAGCGGGGGAGGGGCCTCCGACGGCCGCTTCTGGCAAGTGATAGAGCCGCGGAGCACAAAATCGGAACTTTAGAAGTCGGTTCTGCTGAGGGACGTCGCTCCAGTGGCTAAGCGGGGGGTGGAATCCTCCTGGGACAGTGTGGTCTCAGGACCCTCGGGGTCACAGAAAGACCGGGGATGCCTGAGTGCGGCAGAGCTCCCAGGTATCGGAGCGGGGAAGCCGGCTGCAGAGACGGAGCCGAGGCGCGGGCTCTCAGCTCAGGGTTGCCATAAACTGTGATCCGCGGCCCAGTCGGGCCACTGCTCCTCCAGCAGGGACCCAACAAGCGTCAGAGCCGGGGAGACTCCCCTTCCTCCCCCAGGAGGAGTGGTGCGGGAGTGCACGGCAGGGATCTGCTGGGTTTGGAGACTCCACACGGGGTCGGGTGCCAGAGATAGAAACGCTCGGTCACAGGCCGGGTGAGCACAGAGTGCGGCCGGAGATCAGGGAGACGGGAGTGACTGCTTGTCTGTGGGGGGGCACTGAGGAGCGGGGCCCCGAGTTCTCAGCTCCTCCAGGTGGAAATTGAGAGGCCATCATTTTCACCCGGGTCCTCCAAAGCTGTACCAGAGCTTGCAGGGAACAAAAGCTCCTGAGAGCAAACCCGAGCAGCTTCCTTAGCCCGGACCGACAGGGGTGGGGCAGTTCCGCCTCCGGCAAAGACATTTGGGAACCACGGCAACAGGGCCCTCCCCCAGAAGATCAGCACAAACAGCCCGCAAGCCAAGACCAAGTTTACCAATCAAGGAGAACGGGAGACCTCCAGCGCTAGGGGAATACTGCACATAGAATTCATGGCTTTTTCTTTTACCATGATTCCTTAGTTCATCAAAGTTAATTTTTTTACCGTTTTTTTTTAATTTTTCATTTTCCCTTTTTCAACCAACATCTTATCAATCCCTTTTTTAAAAAAACATTTTTTATTTTTCATTTTTAGAGTCATATTTTATCCCTTCAGAGTAGTTACCCTTATTTTTGGCATATATATATAAGTTGTTCTCTCTTTAAAATTTTGAGATACAGTTTCTTCTAACAGATCAAAATATACCCTAAATCACTAGTGTATGGCTTTGTTCTTCTCCTGCCTGATCACATTCTCTTCCTTTTTTCTTTTTCCTTTTTTTTAAATCTTCTTCTTTCTTTTTTCAAACAACTTTTCTTATCAATTCCTCTTATAAAATCTTTTATAATTTTCATCTTTACAGTCATCTTCCATCCCTTCATTGTATCAATCCTTATTTTGTACATATACGTCTTTCTTACTATAAAATTTTAGGAGGCACTTTTTTCTAACACACCAAAATACGCCCAAAATCTAGTGTGTGGCACTGATCTATGCACTAGCCTGATCATATTCTGCTTTTTTTGTATTGTTCTGTTTTTGTTTTTATCTTTTTTTCTTTTTTTTCTCTTTCTTTTTTCTTTCTTTCCCTTTCTTTTCCCCTGGTTTCAGGTCTTTTCTGATTTCTATACAGTATATTTGCTGGGGATGTTGTTAACCTGTTAGCATTCTGTTCTCTCATTCATCTATTCTCCTCTGGACAAAATGACAAGACGAAAAAAATCACCTTAGCAAAAAGAACAAGAGGTAGTACCGTCTGCTAGGGACCTAATCAATACGGACATTAGTACGATGTCGGACCTAGGGTTCAGAATCATGACTTTAAAGATACTAGCTGGGCTTGAAAAAAGCGTGGAAGTTATTAGAGAAACCCTTTCTGGAGAAATAAAAGAACTAAAATCTAACCAAGTCGAAATCAAAAAGGCTATTGATGAGGTGCAAACAAAAATGGGGGCAATAACTGCTAGGATAAATGAGGCAGAAGAGAGAATCAGTGATATAGAAGACCAAATGATGGAAAATAAAGAGGCTGAGAAAAAGAGAGAGAAACAACTACAGGATCACGAGGGCAGAATTCAAGAGATAAGTGATATGACAAGATGAAACAACATTAGAATAATTGGGATCCCAGAAGAAGAAGAAAGAGAGAGAGGGGCAGAAGGTATATTGGAGCAAATAATAGCAGAGAACTTCCCTAATGTGAGGAGGGAAACAGGCATCAAAATCCAGGAGGCACAGAGAACCCCTCTCAAAATCAATAATAATAGGTCAATATCCTGACATCTAATAGTAAAACTTGCGAGTCTCAGAGACAAAGAGAAAATCCTGAAAGCAGCTTGGGAGAAGAGATATGTAACCTACAAGGGTAGAAATATTAGATTGGCAACAGACCTATCCACAGAGACCTGGCAGGTCAGAAAGGACTGGCAAGATATCTTCAGAGCACTAAACGAGAAAAATATGCAGCCAAGAATACTATATCCAGCTAGGCTGTCATTGAAAATTGAAGGAGAGATAAAAAGCTTCCAGAAGAAACAAAAACTAAAGGAATTTGCAAACACGAAACCAGCCCTCCAAGAAATATTGAAAGGGGTCCTCTGAGCAAAGAGAGAGCCTAAAAGCAGCATAGATCAGAAAGGAACACGGACTGTATACAGTAACAGTCACCGTACTGGCAATACAATGGCACTAAATTCATACCTTTCCATAGATACCCTGAATGTAAATGGGCTAAATGCTCCAATCAAAACACACAGGCTATCAGATTGGATTAAAAAACAAGACCCTTCAATATGCTGTCGGCAAGAGACTCATTTTAGACTGAAAGACACCCCCAGATTGAAAGTGAGGGGGTGGAAAGCCATTTACCATGGTAATGGACACCAAAGGAAAGCTGGGGTGGCAATCCTTATATCAGACAAATGAGATTTTAAAACAAAGACTGTAATAAGAGATGAGGAAGGACACTATATCCTACTTAAAGGGTCTATCCAACAAGAAGATCTAACAATTGTAAATATCTATGCCCCGAACATGGGAGCACCCAATTATATAAGGCAATTAATAACAAAAGCGAAGAAACACATTGACAACAACACAATAATAGTGGGGGACTTTAACGCCTCCCTGACTGAAATGGACAGATCATCTAAGTAAAAGATCAACAAGGAAATAAAGACTTTAAATGACACACTGGACCAAATGGACTTCACAGACATATTCAGAACATTCCATCCCAAAGCAACGGAATACACATTCTTCTCTAGTGCCCATGGAACATTCTCCAGAATTGATCACATCCTAGGTCACAAATCAGGTCTCAACCAGTACCTAAAGATTGGGATCATTCCCTGCATATTTTCAGACCACAATGCTTTGAAACTAGAATTCAATCACAAGAGGAAAGTCGGAAAGAACTCAAATACATGGAGGCTAAAGAGAATCCTACTAAAGAATGAATGGGTCAACCAGGAAATTAAAGAAGAATTAAAAAAATTCATGGAAACCAATGAAAATGAAAACACAACTGTTCAAAATCTTTGGGATACAGCAAAGGCAGTCCTGAGAGGAAAGTATACAGCAATACAAGCCTTTCTCAAGAAACAAGAAAGGTCTCAAATACACAACCTAACCCTACCCCTAAAGGAGCTGGAGAGAGAACAGCAAATAAAGCCTAAATCCAGCAGGAGAAGAGAAATAAAGATCAGAGCAGAAATCAATGAACTAGAAACCAAAAGAACAGTAGAACAGACCAACGAAACTAGGAGCTGGTTCTTTGAAAGAATTAACAAGATTGATAAACTCCTGGCCAGACTGATCAAAAAGAAAAGAGAAATGACCCAAATCAACAAAATCATGAATGAAAGAGGAGAGATCACAACCAACACCAAAGAAATACAAACAATTATAAGAACATATGATGAGCAACTCTATGCCAGCAAATTACATAACCTGCAAGAAATGGGTGCATTCCTAGAGATGTATCAACTACCAAAAGTGAACCAGGAAGAAATAGAAAACCTGAACAGACCTATAGCCACTAAGGAAATTGAAGCAGTCATCAAAAATCTCCCAACAAACAAAAGCCCAGGGCCAGATGGCTTCCCAGGGGAATTCTATCAGACTTTTAAAGAAGAATTAATACCTATTCTCCTGAAACTCTTCCAAAAAATCGAAATGGAAAGAAAACTTCCAAACTCATTTTATGAGGCCAGCATTACCTTGATCCCAAAATCAGACAAAGACCCCATCAAAAAGGGGAATTACAGACCAATATCCTTGATGAACATGGATGCAAAAATTCTCACCAAAATCCTAGCCAATAGGATCCAACAGTACATTAAAAGGATTATTCACCACGACCAAGTGGGATTTATCCCTGGGCTGCAAGGCTGGTTCAACATCCGCAAATCAATCAACGTGATACAATACATTAACAAAAGAAAGAACAAGAATCATATGATCCTCTCGATAGATGCAGAAAAAGCATTTGACAAAGTACAGCATCCTTTCTTGATCAAAACTCTTCAGAGTATAGGGATAAAGGGTACATAACTCAATATCATAAAAGCCATCTATGAGAAACCTACAGCCAATATCATTCTCAATGGGGAAAAGCTGAGAGCTTTTCCCCTAAGGTCAAGAATGTGGCAGGGATGTCCACTCTCACCACTGGTATTCAACATAGCATTAGAAGTCCTAGCCACAGCAATCAGACAACAAAAAGAAATCAAAGACACCCAAATCAGCAAAGAGGAAGTCAAACTCTCAGTCTTTGCAGATGATATGATACTGTATGTGGAAAACCCAAAAGAGTCCCCCCCAAAACTGCTAGAACTCATCCAGGAATTCAGTCAAATGGCAGGATATAAAATCAATGCACAGAAATCAGTGGCATTCCTATACACCAACAACAAGACAGAAGAGAGACAAATCAAGGAGTCGATCCCATTTACAATTGCACCCAAAACCATAAGATACCTAGGAATAAACCTAACCAAAGAGGCAAAGGATCTGTACTCAGAAAACTATAAAATACTCATGAAAGAAATTGAAGAAGACACAAAGAAATGGAAAAACGTTCCATGCTCATGGATTGGGAGAACCAACATTGTGAAGATGTCAATGCTACCTAGAGCAATCTACACATTCAATGCAATCCCCATCAAAATACCATCCACTTTTTTCAAAGAAATGGAACAAATAATCCTAAAATTGGTATGGAACCAGAAGAGACCCCGAATAGCCAGAGGAATCTTGAAAAAGAAAAGTACAGCTGGCGGCATCACAATTCCAGACTTCCAGCTCTATTACAAAGCTGTCATCATCGAGACAGTATGGTACTGGCACAAAAACAGACACATAGATCAATGGAACAGAATCGAGAGCCCAGAAATGGACCCTCAACTCTATGGTCAACTTATCTTTGACAAAGCAGGAAAGAATGTCCAATGGCAAAAAGACAGTCTCTTCAACAAATGGTGCTGGGAAAATTGGACAGCCACATGCAGAAGAATGAAACTGGACCATTTCCTTACACCACACACAAAAATAGACTCCAAATGGTTCAAAGACCTAAACATGAGACAGGAGTCCATCAAAATCCTAAAGGAGAACACAGGTAGCAACCTCTTCGACCTCAGCTGCAGCAACTTCTTCCTAGAAACATCGCCAAAGGCAAGGGAAGCAAGGGCAAAAATGAACTCTTGGGACTTCATCAAGATAAAAAGTTTTTGCATGGCAAAAGAAACAGTCCACAAAACCAAAAGACAACCGACAGAATAGGAGAAGATATTTGCAAATGACATATCAGATAAAGGGCTAGTATCCAAAATCTATAAAAACTTATCAAACTCAACACCCAAAGAACAAATAATCCCATCAAGAAATGGGCAGAAACATGAACAGACATTTTTCCAAAGAAGACATCCAAATGGCCAACAGACACATGAAAAAATGCTCAACATCGCTCAGCATCGGGGAAATCCAAAGCAAAACCTCAATGAGATACCACCTCACACCCGTCAGAATGGCTAAAATTAAGAGGAAACGACAGATGTTGGCGGGGATGTGGAGAAAGGGGAACCCTCCTACACTGTTGGTGGGAATGCAAGCTGGTGTAACCCCTCTGGAAAACAGTATGGAGGTTCCTCAAACAGTTGAAAATAGAGCTACCCTACGATCCAGCAATTGCACTACTGGGTATTTACCCCAAAGATACAAATGTAGGGATCCGAAGGGGTATATGCACCCCAATGTTTATAGCAGCAATGTCCACAATAGCCAAACTGTGGAAAGAGCCAAGATGTCCATCGACAGATGAATGGATAAAGAAGATGTGGTATATATACACAGTGGAATATTACACAGCCATCAAAACGAATGAGTTCTTGCCCTTTGCAACGACATGGATGGAACTGGAGGGTGTTATGCTGAGTGAAATAAGTCAATCAGAGAAAGACATGTATCATATGACCTCACTGATATGAGGAATTCTTAATCTTAGGAAACAAACTGAGGGTTGCTGGAGTGGTGGGGGGTGGGAGGGATGGGGTGGCTGGGTGATAGACATTGGGGAGGGTATGTGCCATGGTGAGTGCTGTGAATTGTGCAAGACTGTTGAATCACAGATCTGTACTTCTGAAACAAATAATGCAACATATGTTAAGAAAAAAGAAAAAGAAGAAGATAGCAGGAGGGGAAGAATGAAGGGGAGTAAGTCAGAGGGGGAGACGAACCATGAGAGACGATGGACTCTGAAAAACAAACTGAGGGTTCTAGAGGGGAGGAGGGTAGAGGGATGGGTTAGCCTCGTGATGGGTATTAAGGAGGGCACATTCTGCATGGAGCACTGGGTGTTATGAACAAACAATGAATCATGGAACACTACATCAAAACTAATGATGTAATATATGATGATTAACATAACAATAAAAAATTTTTTAAAAAAAGTAAATCAGAAATAGAATGGAAATTCCTTAACCTAATAAAAACCAGTTAAAGGACATGTACCAAAAAATCATGCTTCATGGTTAAGAGATTAAATGTTTTCCTGTAAGATAAGGAATAACACAAGGATGGTTACTCCCAGCCACCCTATTTAACATCTTACTGGATGTTAGCCAATGCTGTAAGGCAGGAAAAGAAAATAAAAACCACACAGATTGAAAAGGAAGAAATAAAATTGTCCTTACCCATAGAAGAATATATAATTATATGAAGATATTCTTAGAAATAATAAGTGAGATAATCAAGGTCACAGGATAAAAGATCAAAACAAAAACATGAATCCTATCTCCAATACTAGCAGTGAAGAATTGGAAACTGAGGTTTCAAAACCAATATAATGTATAAGAGCTTCAAAAATGAAACACTGAACCTGGAAATAAAATAAAAACTTTTAAAAAATGAAATACTGAGATATAAATGTAATGAAACATTTGTAGTACCTATATGTGGAAAATTTTTATATGGTAGTAAAAGCAATCAAAGGTGACTTTGATAAATATTTATCCACATTTGTCAACATTATCTGATTTTAAAAATCACTGTAATGGCACAGTAATCAAGACAATGCTTTATTGCTGAGGAGACAGAAACAGAGATCTGTGGAATGTGATAGTTTCCAAAACTAGACCAACATGAATATGGTCAAGGTGTAAAGGCAAGTCAGTGGAGAAAGGAGAAGTCTGCCAAGTGTGAGCTGTCAGAGGTGGGGAGTCTAGACAAGTCACAGACGTCCAGGGATGCACCTTTGACTGTGGTTACCAAAAACTGAGCTCAAAAAAGTTAAGTAAGCTCTCAGCATTCTGACAGCAGAAAGGGATGGAGTTTCCATTCCAACCAAATCAGTTGGGTCCCCAAATGCATACCCACTTATTTAACAACCTAATCATCAACTTTTACATCTCAGAAGATGGGATAATATCTACATTGTAAGGATGCCAAAGCGTCTGGCAGGACACAACCAATGAAAGCCATAGTTATTTATGAGTCTGGTGAAATTATTATAATTATAAAATGGGCCCTTCTGGGGCACCTGGGTGGCTCAGTCGGTTAAGTGTCTGCCTTCAGCTCAGGTCATGATCTCAGGGTCCTGGGATTGAGTCCCACATCAGGCTCCCTGCTCTGCTGAGAGCCTGTTTCTCCCTCTCCCTCTGCCTGCTTCTCCCTCTGCTTGTGTTCTGTCAAATAAATAAATAAAATCTTAAAAAAAAAAGAAAGAAAATGGGCCCTTCTGTTAGCACATGAGAAAAGGTCACATTGTCAAAACTGCCCTTAAGTTATCTCTACACCCAACGTGAGGCTCAAACTTACAACCCCGAGATCAAGAGTCACACACTCTACCGACTGAAACAGCCAGGTGCCCTACCCTTAAATAATACTTGAAATCACCTGTAAATTAGTCTATCTGGTTTTGCACATTAAGATTTATACAGTTTGTATAATATATAAATGTATATAAATATATACAGCCTGGTTCAAGATATGACCAAGAACACTTTCAATAAACAAAGTATACGCTTTACTATAAAATGCGGTTATTCCATTCACTGTCCTGCGCTGACGCAGGTCCTCCAGCCCGAGAACTTTCCCCTCTAGGATTTGAGCAGGATCTCTTTACAAGTAAAGAGAGAACCCACACTTAACAAGATGAGCTAGGCAGGGAGGGCCTTCCCCTGCACAGAGACCCCTGCACTTTGCCACTTTGAATTGCTAAATACTTGGTGGGCATTGTGGCCACTGCCAGGAAGCATCCTCCTGCTCTGTGGCACCTGCCACCAGGATACTATAGGGCAGTGAGGGTAGGCTGAGCTATACTGCCCAGGGGCAACACGTCTGCCATCTACAGCTTCTCTCCAGAATACAGGAGAACTAAAATACCAAGCTCTTGAGTTCTTCTTCCTACCTCATCTGCTTCTTGTTCTACGTTGCTTTCTCTTGTGTATCCCTACAAATGTGCTCTCAGGAGGGAGGCAGGGGCTGGGATGTCTGCAAACAGCACCTCAGTGCAGAGTCCTAGGGAACCACGGGGCATCGAGTCCCGCAAGGCTGTGTCAGGCAGTCAGCAACCTACTTGGCCTCTCTGATACCTGATCTCTGATTTAAAAAAAAAAAAAAAAGAAAAAGAAAAAGAAAACAACTCTCTTGTGGGGCAATTGTAAAGGTTTTAAAAGTCACTCTCCTAAGAGCACTGCTTCAGAAAGAAGACCCAGAGATGCAGGAACCAAATAAAAAAGGGACACTTGGAATTTTTATTTAAAAGAATTTTTTTTTTCATGTAAAGGGATAACCAAGGGGGAGGTATGACCATGACTGGGTGGCAAAGCCTCAGCCAACCCAAGCAAGAAATGGGGCTCAAAAGGGGTCCAGGGCGATCCCAGTTCTGAATTCCAGATCCCGCATGCCATGATCACTGAGGAATCCAGGAGGAAGTTTCTTCAGGGTCTGCTTTGAACCTCAGAACTCATGATTCTCATCTTCTTCACTCTTTTCTCATTTACAAGATAAATAATTTTAAGATGAAATCAAAATTATTTTACAATCTCTTAATCACTAGAAATTGTGTATAATTATTTTACCTCCACTCTAGGGCCAAGAACTGCTGTGAATTACTTGGCTTCTCAAAGTGTAAAAAGAAAATGCTTCAATCTTGCATTAATTAAAGAATTTTTTTCGCATTCCTGTCCATTAGCCGCCACCACGCCATGGCTATGAATGGTCATTACAACAGACAGAAATAGGAACATAAATTTCCCGCTAATGAAAATGTCAGGAGGACACACCGTCTATCACAGAAGGTTCTGATATGGAGAGGACTTCTTTTTTCTTTTTTTTTTTTTCTCTCTCTTGCAGGTTTCTCCAGTTGTAGTTTCTTCCAGACCTGCATGGAAAGGCGGGCATCTTTTATTTATAGGTACCTAGGAAGCATCCTTTGCAATAGATTGAGGACTATGCTCAGATCCAAGTAAATATTCCATTGATTTTTAAAATTGCTCCCTTTCTTATCAGACCTCACAGGGTCTCAGCCTGGGAAACCTCGCTGACCTTCCTCCTTCCTGATGAGGCCAGTTTCCTTGAGACTGGAGGTGGCGCATGCATCTGCCACCAACTGGCTCTGTCACCATTTTATGAGGTGAACATTACATCCATCAGTTGTGCTCCATCTGCACCTTCCTCTTCCGCCTCAGTGTGGGGAGCTTAGTCACTCACGCTTTTGAGAGCTGGTTAGAAGCATTCTTGTTCTGCCTTAAGCAGAAAAATGGCTTTAGCATTCGGTGGTGTTCAACTCTGGCCACTGGCCTGTGGTTTGTTCCCGGGCTTCACTGGGCCACCAGGTGCCGATCTGAATGCCGGGTCCTTGTGACTCACACCACTCCAGAGGCACAACCTCAGAACTCCCCAGCCAGGCTTTTATCTCTTTCAGAAGAACATCATCTCTCTTCCAGGCTTACGACATGAATGGAAACTGCTAAAGGCAATGCAGTTTTTCCTATTATAAGTAAAAGGCCATCAGGACACCCACTTTGGAAAACTCTGTCTACTCGTAGAGAAAGAAAAGGGGGGAAGGGAGTCAGGAGGTAACTTTAAAAATCAAGCTCTTTTGATAACCTCATATAGATCAATCTTTGCATGGGTCTGTGCTTGACCCTAAATTCTCTTTGGCTAGTGTGGCTATTGGGAAGGCTCTGGTCTTAGACCAGTCAATATCTTGTCACATGGGACAATCTTTAACACCTGGAGCCTCCTTCCAGGTAACACAGTCAACAGGGTTAGGCCACTGCAAAACCATGCCAGCATTTAGTAAGCACTCAATAAAGCTCGCTAGCAAAAAGTGGGGCTAAGAGACAAAGTGATTTACTCATTAGTCATTCTCTCTACACAATTGTGCTGGCCTGGCTGTCAGAAGGATTCCAAAAATATCTATTCTCCAGAAAACTTCCAGACAGGTTGTGTTGAATGACTATTTTAGAAATAATATTTCAACATGTTAAAATGACTATTACAAGCCACCATTTGGATCCAGTTCAACTAAGGAGGAATGGATGAAATCAGTTTCCTAGATCAGAAGGTCTTTGGTTGCAGTGACCACTAGCAACTTGTTCTACTCAATTTTGTACATTGTGCAGGAAGGAGAGATGGCCGAAAGGTTGAACCACAAAGTACTGCAGAACTCCACCCGCCCCCCCGCATTCAATCCTTGTTTAATGAACATTGGCTACATTCACCAAGACCCTCCTGCCCTTTCCATAAGCTGTGTGTCCTCAGCTATGCTGCCTGTGATATTTGGGGGAAGAAGTAACTTGAGGGCACTAAGGAGTAGGAGGATTTAAGCAGGAATGCAAAGGGTAAGGAAAACCAGAGCCACACACAGACATGGACCCAGGATTAGCCAGGACAGAGATGCTAGAGTCAGGGATGGAATGCTGGGACAGGCCAGGCTGAGCAAACAGAGCGCTGCCAGCTGCTCTGGCCACAGGCTTATGAAGACCCTATCATCACCTTCGATCATCATCGAAAGGGAAACTGAGGTCCATGTACACATTGCTATGGGCTTAAAATAATAACTGTAACAATAACAACAAGGCATGCAGTGCTCTGCTCAAGTAGCCAAGGGTGACCCCTGCTACTGAAATGAGAAACCTAAAACCAATAGCAATCAAAAAACTCAGAATCTCTTAGGGAACTCAGCCCCCCTAGGGAGTTTATCTAAACTCAGGACTGATGCCTGTGGCAGTGTTAACGTTATCTGAGGCTGCGATCTTCTCAGCAAAGTACTGCAATACCTTCTAAAAAGCCCTTCCTCAAGGCCACTTCTTTTTTGAAATAACTCCATCAGAAAACACCAATATTCAACAGGAACCAAACCAAACGGAACCATCTTCCAGCCTTGAGGCACCCAACCAATAGCAAAAGAAGAAGAAATGGAGCAAGGTACAACCCCATTAGCCCCAATCTCCTCTCATGGCCTGTTAGGGTGGCCCAGTGGTTGCTACACACCAAGACAGAATTTTCTTCCTGATTGTAGAATATCCAACCCATTTGTACTGAGTCCTTGACTCACCCTAAGTGCCGTGATGGTCACTGAAAGGGGAGCAAGATACCACATGCTCCCTCAGGGAGCTCACAGGCAATCAGAAAATAAAATACCCAGATGATGATAACACAAAAATAGAATATGATGCCTAAAGTGCTTGCAGGTTTTGGAGGAGGGAAAGTTCTTCTACTGCTAAGCCAGGTGCAGGGTTTTCCATTATCAGAGCATCTACATGGGAGATGCCTCACCACATTGCTTTGCTGTGTAAGATCCAAGACTTGGAGCTGTTTTAGAAGGGCTGACAGTCTTCACAAAGATTCTGGTCAATGGGGGTGAGAGTGGGTTTGGGAGGCAGGGAGAGTCCTGTGGGATTAAGGAAAGTTCAAAAGGAACATGAGATGTCCTCCCAATGCCAAAGAGTTCTTTATGGGATTTTCTGAGATTGTAACCACAGCCCTCCCTCTAGAAGGTGAGCACCCTTATGCCTGGGTTTTCCTATCATAGAAGACCCAGTGCATGTTGATTTTCCATGGAATGAGCTGGAAACCCTTGTAGATGTGACTTACCCCACCAGGGCTGCCCCAATTTCACCTTTCCTGAAGGCCAATGGTCAGTTCCACAGCTAGGAAATAAACCATCATAATAAAAAATCACACCTAATATCTGTTGGTTGTTCTGTGCAAGCATTTTACATGTGATATCTCATCTTAGCCTCAAAGAAATGAAGGCTAAGAGAAATAAAGTAAATTTGCCAAGGTCAGGGGGCTGGCCAGTGGAGAAGCCAGGGTGCCAACCTGCCTCTGGCTCAGATGCCTATCTCTCTAAATCCAGACTTTCTCCCTCAGGAATAGCACTGCTGCTTAACGAAGACCCTTGCCCTTTGTGCCAAACTTTTGTCAATACTGTTATTTAAAGGGACACATCCCAATTTATTCCAGTATCAATTCTCTATATCATTTACCTCAGCACTGATTGTATCATTCACAAATTAGCATTAGGCAGCAATTTCTGGTCCCATATAAAACTATTTAGCAATCTCGCCAAGAAAATGAAAGATGTAAAGCAAAAGGCTGGGTGCTGAACCTAATTCTCTTCCTTATCTTCTTGTTACATATTGACGTATTTGAGGCCATTCTAAAGCATCCAACGTGTCTTGCTTGAGTGCAAATCAGATTATTGACAATGAAAGCCATTTAACAGGTTATTTAAATGTTGGAGTCCTATCTCGGTGGGATCTGCTTCTTGACCGGCTTCTATTGCAGAATGGTCAACTTTTGTTTGTAGGGAACAGAGATGTTTCCCGTTTATTCTGTGGGCCAAGCATGAGTGCTGTAGGATGCTTGCTCCAACACATCCCGACATCTCTCCCCTGATCATCGCTACCCGCGATGGTCCAGCCCTGGCCACCACCCCAGCTGCTAGCCTGTGAACCTGCCATGGTCACATTGCCCAGAAGGGACAAACCAAACAGAATTCCCTGTTCTGTCAACCACCCCTACATTTCAGGGAGCCCCAAATATTGCTCAGTTTCTATAAAAATTGCTCCAGAAACATTCTGCCTCGTTCCATTTATTTAACAATATTCATCACTGAGTGTGTGTCTGCTGTGTGCTAGGTACTATCTTAGGGTCTGGGACAGAGAAACAGTCATGCCAATAAGAGCAATCAAAAGCTGTTTGGTGGGGGATACTGATGTGACAAGATCTCCGTATTTGTGGTCCTAGACACTAGTTAGCAGATGACCTTCATCTATGAGCTGCTTCTGGAATTGCCTCAGCTGCAGAGTGCCACCTCGTCCAAGGTCATGCCCCTTCCCAGCCATCCCACATTCAGCGACTGATGACCATAGGAATAAGAAGACCTGGCCTTTGAATTGTGCAAGACTGTTGAGTCACAGATCTGTACCTCTGAAACAAATAATACATTATATGTTAAAAAAAAAAAAAAGAAGAAGAAGAAGAAGATAGCAGGAGGGGAAGAATGAAGGAGGGAAACCGGAAATCGGAGGGGTAGATGAACCATGAGAGACGATGGACTCTGCAAAACAAACCGAGGGTCCTAGAGGGGAGGGGGTGGGAGGATGGGTTAGCCTGGTGGTGGGTATTAAAGAGGGCACGTTCTGCACGGAGCACTGGGTGTTATACACAAACAGTGAATCATGGAACACTACGTCAAAAACTAATGATGTAACGTATGGTGATTAACATAACATAATAAAAAATAAATAAAAATAAAAAAAAAAGAAGACCTGGCCATATCAGCTCAACTCTTAAGGCTTCTTCAAGCCCCAAATGTCCCCATGGGCTGTCACTGAGTCACTGTAGCTTGACTCCTCAGACTGCTTAATTATACTCACCCTCCCTCCCTCCCTCCCTCCCCTCCGTCCTACAGGCTTGAGACCAAGTGCTCGCTTTCATCATCAGGCACACTGAACTCCACCTTAGTGTTTGCTTCCCAGAAAATCCAATCTGTGCCAGCTGGAAAAAAAGAGGAGCCCAAGAGAAAGTAGGTGCTGAAGTGGGGTTTTGAAGCCTAGGTCTCTCAATCTCTACTCCACTGGCCGTAAAGACCCCATCACTCCTGGTAGGTGTTGGCCCAGTTGTTCAAACTTTCACGGGTACTGAATGGGGATGATATACCTATATAAGGAAGTACGTTTGCTGGTATCTGATAGTAGAAAAATATGAAGGAAATAATAACTAAAAGGACAATGGAATTCAGCTAAATTGGATTGTCATCTGGAAAAAAATATAAGGAAAAGATAAGAGCAATTAATCAACCCTTGAAAGCTTCTGCAAAGCCCCTGGGCCTCTTTGGAAACATACACAAAGGCCCATCTCTTGCAGCAGGAGGGTGGAGAAGCTGAGGACCAGGCCTTAGATGGAGTTGTTAGATCAGTTGAGCCCCATAAAAGGTTAGATTTCCATTCCCCAATTTGGCAGCTCTTCTATGCCAAGGTTAGAACCCGATCAGGGAAAAAGTGAACCTTGACACTGGGATGAGAACATCAGATGAACATCTGGAGAAATCATCTCTCTCCAGATTCCCCAGAACCCTCTGAACCCATAAAAGTGATCCACCCCTCCCTATTAAAGGGATATGTCCTCCTCTTGCTTGCAGGCAATGCAAAGTTCTGTCCTGGATCATGAGATACATGTCCCTCAACACTGACCTCTACTTCCCACATTCTACACTAAGATCAAATCATAATGAAGCCCAGCTAGAGTCATGCTGGGTCTGATAAAGGAAAAGGGTCCTACCCTAAATGCAAGCCCTCTCCAGCATGTACCTGCTGGAGCCAGATTACATATGGGGTTGGAAAATGACAGTGCTTGAGCAAGAGAACCAAAGCAAGAGGTTGAATCAGACACAGTTTGTCAATTTAGGAGCACTCTTTCCAAATAGAGGACTTAAAACCTTGGTGAGGTCCCTGGAGATGGATAAATGTGCTATTGAGATGTCTCCTAGGAGTATGGAAGAAGCAAAGACCAGTACTAAATGAGGCTGGGATGGCAGAATTGCCATGGCAGGTAGTGGAAGAAGGAATTAAAAGGATCTCAGAAGTGGGCCTACCAGAGTGGATATACTCTGTAAAGCCGAAAACTCAGATGATTATGCTCCGTGCAAAGGTCCGGAAAACACACCATTACAAGAGGCCTATGGAGTACACTGGTAAGAGGGGGCACCGGCTCACGGTGAAGTTCAGTGGTAGCTCTCCTTTAGACCACAGCCAGTGGTAGAGGAGACTGTTACAGAACTGGACAAGGGGGACAACAGAACACTCAAACAATAGAGGAAGGATCACAACGGGACACTTCATTGTCAGAAGCCAAGAGGACATAATTATTGTAGTAAGTGGCAAGGTCAGAAGGCCACTGATCTGCTGAGCTACAGAGATGGTTAATAGAACACCGTATCCCTGGGGGCAAAAGAGAACAGCAAACAACCAGGACACTACTCAATTTGTACCATCAAAAGAAATCAAAGATGGGTGATAAAGAGAAGGAGGGCAGTCTCAACAAAAAGCCATGCTTCCTTGTCCAGTCCTCAGACCTGGAACACACTGAATGAAGACAAAGCCATGTCCCCACAAGGGAGGATCCTGCGACACCACAGCCAAGGATACCCAGTAATAAGTCCTCCTATCCTCCCCCAGAGGGAACTGCACTGTGCCCTGGAGAAAGGGAAACCGAAACATTTGGCAGACTGTGGGGCTCAGAATTTGAGTTGACATGGACACCTAGAGGCCCAAAGCTCTCTCCACAGTCCCCTGGTGGAGAGAGCTATAGGACAAACATGTAATCAGTGGAGTCTTGGCCAAAGTCTGCCTCACATCGGCTCCAGTGGATTCACAGACTGTATGGTGGTAATTTCCCCCAGTCCTCTAATGGATGCCAGGGCAGGTATACTGGGAAACTGACATGCTGAGTCCCTTGCCTGTGGAGTAAGAGCCATCCTAATGGGGATGGCCAAATGGAAGCCTCTGTAACTGCCCACCCCCACTCAAGATGGAAAGCAAACAATAATATTTTGTCCCCGGAAGATGACAGAAATTAGTGCTCCTTTTAAAAATCTAAGAAAAGCAAGGCTGGTAGTTCCCATCACATCTCCACGTAATTACCAGTGTAGCCCAAAGGAAGAATCACAATGGAGATTCCTGGGGTTTTAGATCAAGGCTATACTGTGTGCATTAGAGAGTATGCATTTTGGAAAACACTTCCCAATGTAACTACTGGGCCCTGAAAGAGATGGTGTGCCTGACCCCGGGGCCCCAAATGATGGAGTTCTGTCACAAGTCCTGGTGGGCCTAGAAATATTCCTTGGGCGATGGAAGTGGTTAATCCAGAACTGAGCACAGCAGAGCCAGAAGACACAAGCAAGTTGCATGAGCAAGTAGCGTTGACCTCCACGTCACTCACGACTCCTGCTCTCTCTCCGAGCTCACCCCATGACTTCAGGGCATCCCTTATGACCACCTGACAGAGGAAGACAAACCCCAGGCTTCATTCACAGATGGTTCAGCTCAGTGTGGATTAAAGATGAAAATGAACAGCAGCTGTATTGTAGACCTATTCAGGAACGGCTTTGAAACACAGTGGTGGGGGCAAGTCCTCTCAATGGGCAGAATCTAGGCAAGGCACCTGGTCATCCACTTTGCCTAGACAAAGAAGTAGGCCAAGGTTGGAATATGTATGGATTCGTGGGCAGTGGCAAATGGCTGGACTAGATGGTCGGCGATCTAGAACAAGAGAAATTAGTGTCTTAACACGCTTTTTAAATTTTTTTTTCTGTATTTTAAGATGCTTTGACATCATGAGATGAGAGCTTTACCTTTGCTGGCTCGGAGAGGCTGCCCTTTCCTGGGGCTAGCTAATCCCTAGGGAGAGCAAACTATTGCCCCATGAACATGGGTTTCATATGCAAATAAACCAATCTAAGGCCTGTATCCCACCCCCTATATTAGTCTGTCATAGCTCTCTTACATCTTGGGGCCATATCCCCCTCCCCTAATCACCTCAGGGCCAGCTACCAAACAATCCCTTTTGGGACATCCACCACGGAAGGGACACTAATGGGCCAAGGAGACAAAATGGTGCAACAGCCAACTGACATCAGCTAGTCTCTCCTCAGCTACCCCAGTGCTGCGCTGAGGGCCTTACGAGCAGCGTAGGCATGGTGGTGGTTTTACCAAAACCACTGCCCCACTGCCAAATGTTCAACCTGACCAACAGCAATGAAGACAAACGCTGGCTACAGCACCATCCCTTAAGATGGTAGCAAGCTGACTGCTTTTGCCTATGTCTGTCCTGGAAGGTCCAACAATTCCTTCTGACATGAATAAGCATGAATTTTGGGTTTGGATTTGCCTGTTCTGCCCACAAAGCGGGAACCATATCACCACTTGAGCGTGTATAGACGGTTAGAGCTCCCAGGACGGAATCCGTGCAACAGCTCCTCAGACCAGGGGGCCAAGTTTATAACAGAAGAGAGGTGGTAGCGGGCTCAGGAGCATGAGACCCTGGATCAGTCAGAAGCTACCAGCCTAGAAGAAGGCAGGAACAGCCCATCAAAGGCTCCGCCGAAGTGCCAACTGAAAGGCCATGCTTTACCAGGATGAGGAGCCATCCTATCGGATGCCGTACATACTTCCAGTCCAAGATACGTACACAAAGCTGTGTACCCAGCTGGAAAGATACATGGGTCCAGAGACCCACGAGGTGTGGTAGGAGTGGTCCTACTTAACATCATCCACAGTGACCCACTGGAGAATCTGTGCTTCCCGAAGCATGTGATTACAGGCTCTGTGGCGTTAAAGATCCTGGTTCCCACAGGGGCACGCTTCCATCAGAAGACACAGAGAGAGTCCCACAACATCACGAGCTGCACCTGTGCCAAAGGACCAGCAGGGAAGAAAAGCAGTCACCATCCCTGCAGGGTGACTGACCCTGATCATCGGGAGGAGGTCAGGCTGCTTTTACACAGGAGGGGGAAGGGGGGATGTGCTGGGCAGCCAGGTGATGTACATGGGCATTCTTGGCAACCCCTTGCCCAGTTATGGTGGTAAAGGGACAAATGCCGTGATCCCGGCCTGAGAAACACGTAGTGACTGGAAACCCAAACCTTCAGACCCTTTAAGGATGAAGGTTTAGATAATGGCCCCAAATAAGCCACCCAGATCAGCTCAGTTGCCACGTGAGGCTGAAGGACAACCGAGAATGGAGAACGGAGAGAGAGGTAGATGATGGGTATCAGTTGGGACTCCAAGACCAGCTGCTGCTGCAGGGGCTGGAGTTCATCCCATTAAACTCCCTCTTCTAAATTTTCCTCAGGAAGAAAGCCCCAGAGGAATCCTCTGGGAGACGCTCCCTGAACGTATATGAAGAACGGAGTCTGAATAGCCTGAGGGGTAAACAGTGGTAGGCAGATGACTCGATGCCCAGACCCCCTGCAAGGAGGGTCCTGTTGCCCCAGCTTCTGGGAGTTCAGCATACGGCCTCCAGCTGTCCCTTCTTTCCAGAAGAGTCTCAGTAGCAGAGAGCCACCTCAACCAGCGTCATGCCACATCTAAGGGACTGTGGACAAAGGAGTATAAAGGCCCTGCCATCTCAGCCTAACTCTGGGCAATTCTGAAAAGCCAATCTGGCTCCAGAGCCCTCCATCCAGAGGGATGGTTGACCACTGGCCCTGGGGGCCGGCAGGCAGTGGCTTCTTGCTCAGACTCTCTGCTCCCCTGCAAAGCCTGACCCGCCTTCCCTGGGGCATCAGCCTTAGCCCCTAGCGGCTGCCCGGCTCAGTCCCCACTCCACTAGTCTGAGTTCTGGCTTCCTCGGGACTCCAAAACAGAAAAAGAGAAAGAAGACTAGCCCCTCGCCCCACCCTCACCAGCTCTTTCCTTAACATCGTTCTAACCTGGACATTTCCCTCCCTGTAACACTCCAGGTCTGCTCAGTCCAGCTCTCAGGAGGCAAACACTCTGGGTTTTTGTTTGGTTTGGTTTGGTTTTGTCTTGCTTTTCCCTATTGGTCTTCATGTCCCACCAGGCATGGGAAGGAGAGGAGGAGAGAGACACAGAAACTGTATATCCAGTTGGCAGTATCCAGAAATAACTTAAGTATTAAAAAAATTAATAAATAAAACAAGAAAACAAAAACCAGAAGTAGGAAGAGTTTGATGGGCCGGACTCATTTCAGAGATACCCGGGACCCCTTCCCCTTCTCACCCTCCCAATCTCCCCATCCTGTTAATTGCCCTCTGTGCCCTGCCCTGCCCCCAACTCCCTTTGGGGCCTTCCGGAGCCTCCAGGTGCTTCCAGCCCTCACCAGCATCTCGGCTCTGCTCGCCCTGCCGTCCTGTTCCAGGCTGGCACATCGCCGACCCTCCACCCGATGATCGTATCAACCCTGAGGCACTGAAACTACAACCGAGCTCCCCTCGGCTCCCGCTCTGTTCTGACACAGCCACCGCCTCTGTCACCCTGGCCTGTGCTGAGTGCCTGGCGGCCACCATCTGTCTCATCACTCTCATTATTGCAGGATCCATCAAACTCTCTTCCACTCCAACCATGATACCCAAGGACGTTGTCTTCGATTGTCAGCCCCACCCAGCTTTTCCCAAGAGGCCTTCCCTCTCCGTTAATTTATTCTTTTATTCTCTCATTTGAGGAAGAGGTCGGAAGAGCCCATGTGTGTCAGGCAGTGTACTTGGCACAGGGGACGAATGACCAAGGTGGACCCAGTCCTTGACGTCCTGGGGTGCACTACCGTGGTAATCCAATATGTCCCTGAATGTGAATGAAGAGTTTGTCCAGAGAAAAAGCAGAGGTTTTGAACATATTCCATCACCCAGCATTTGCCAGCTCGAAGTGTGTGCATCCGTCCACCCATGGGGCCAGCCTGCGCCGGGCCGAGGGAACCTGACCCTTGGAGCTGGGGATCCTCAGTGATGTGGAGAAGGGTGAAGACGACAGCCACTGACTGCAAAGAGGGGCAGGTGGAGATACTGCTGGGGCTGAGCTTGGGCTAGGAGAAGGCCGCCGGCAGCCAGGAGAGGGCCCGGGGCTACCACTCATCATCACAAACCAGCTGAGTTGGTTGGTGGAAAGGTTGCTATTTTATAGGAGGGAGAAGGGCTGGGGGTGCTCAGGAGGAAGTTCTTATTCCTCACTCCAGCCTCCCCCTTGGGATACATTCTAATCCTGGTGATTATCTGGGGGGAAAAGAAAGAAAGCAAAATGAAACAAAACAAAAAAAGCCAGCCTTTTTGGTCCTTTGGTGAGTCCCACGAGGGCCTAGGAGGACGTGGCCTCCAAGCAGGGTCTGCGCTCCCCACGCCCAGTGGGCCCCCTCTGGAGCTCAGGGTGCTCCTTCTCCCAGCAGGCAATAAAGAGCCGGAACACAGGCAATTTCCTTTCAAATCGAGAAATACAAATATTTCCAGCATGAAGAAAACCTGAGCAGCAACTCAGAAAGTATGCGGTTAAGTCCCTCTTATCAATTTACAATATAAAAACATCTCATGCATATAAAAGTGAATTTTGGTAGTAGCGGCCTCCCAACCATTCCTGGGTGTTTTTCTGCACCCAGGTTAGTACATATTTACACGTCGAATGCACACAGGATTATGCCAGAGCCAAATACTGAAAGAAAACATGCGGTAAATGGTTGCTTTAATAAGTCCTGTTCCATTGAAAGGAAATAAAACCTGAGTATTAATGAGATATAATTATATATTTAAAATCTTTTCCCTTGTGCAGTATATAGGATTAATGCCAGTAAACTCACAAACTGCAACATTCTACTCCATTACATCTGCAATGATTAGAGATAGTTTGAACATCTGGCATATAATCTGTGATAGAAAACAGCATTCTGCACTTTAATGGACGTCTGGAGGCTACACATATCTGATTTTATTTCTTTCTGTTAACTCTTTCGTGGGAGAGGAAGATTCAGTGACCCGGCAGCCTCTTTCTTCCTTCCTGGGTGCCCGGCCCCCCACAGTTCCGGGACACCTCCCCTGCTTGGCCATTTGCTACTGGCTCTTTACCTCGTCCACAGTGGGTTCAACATGGAAACCATCGGCCTTGTCAAAAGTTATTTCGACACTGCAACGATTGAGCAGCATTAATATTCAGACTCTCAAACCGTTCAGAACTTCTCCCAATGAAAAGAGGGATGATTTCCTCATTACCGGGGAAAGCAGAAAACACGCAAATGAAGGCGCATTCACAGTGTCAGGGTTCTTTCGAAGGTATTCCGCACGCTCTCCCTTAACTTGGTTTCCCTTTCATAACTGTGTACAAAGTAACTCATCCGTCAAGGCGGAGGATCCCATGATTGGTACATTTTTGATGCCTTCTTAGTGTGAGTAGGTAAGGATGTCTTCAACTGGCACAGGCTTTCATTGAAAAAAAATTAGATGATTTTTCTGCTTCATGTAGGGTGTGTTTAGCCCCAAGCTAAACAGGGAAGGTTTTAGCCCCACTGAGCTCCTGTAGGGAAAAGAAAGATCTTTGGTAAGATGGTGGAGAGTGACAGCGTTAGCTTTTTGCTTTCTTTATTGAAATACTAGCTGATAGCCACACCTAAGCCCACGGAAATGGGATGGTGAGGACAGTCACAAGGAGCGCTGGACGGGTGGCCCCAGCAGGTTCAAGGTCGCCGAGGAAGGGCCAGAGCACTGGAGACAGCCTGTGTCAGGAGCGCTCCCAAGGCTTGGGCTGGCGTGAGAACATGCATGGAAGTGTGCCAGTGGTGAGTAGATTTGGGGGTGAAATAATCATTTTCATGCCTCGAGTTTAATGGCTGGTGCTGAATGTTGTAATAAAGGCCATAGTTACTGCTCATAACTACAGGTGTAATAAGGCGAGATACTGGGGCCTTTAGACCCTTCCAGCAATAATTCATGTGGGAATTAAGAAGCCTTAATGAGTCGAATGTGTCACTTGGGACCTCAGAAATATAGTCCTTAGTTAAGGAGAAAGCAGAAAGGACTCGCCGGAATGGAACTCATGCGGAGAGGTATTGAAGGCCACGGATGCGGGCTCTTCTCTTTCGGGGTTTCTCGGACTGGCTGACCTCTGCTCTTGGCCCCTTGTTTGCCTCCCATCCTAGATGCTAAGCTCCCTGAGGGCAGATTCTCGTGAGTCACCTCTGGCAGATGCGTGATTCTCAACCAGGGGCGATCTCCCCTGCCCCCACACCCACCCACCACTCCCCGCTGCAGATATTTGGCAAGGTCTGGAGGTCACACTGGGGGTGCCAGCCACATCTCATGGGGAGAGGCAGAGGCTGTGGCCACAATGCACAGGACAAAGAGTTGCCAGGCCTGGGATAAGCCTCCTACTGAATGATTCTGCCAGATCTCAAGGGCACGCCTTTTCAAAGGCAGACCGTCTCTGGACTCCATGGGGACCACAGAAGTGACAGCCAGCCTGAAGGTACCAGGCTGAAGTACATCCCCCACCCCAGCCCATGACGGATCCACCAAACTGATTTGGAGGGAGAGGGATTCCCGATACAGTAGGCTTTATTAATTTGCCCCTAAATAGTTTGGAATAAAAAATTCAGATAAGGAGCAGACAGACCGTACCTTGCTCCGTCTGTGCACAAAGGATTTGCTGAGCATGAGCTCTGTGCACAGACACTGTGGGGCACCATTTTTAGAACCTTTTAAGACAAGCAGCTTTTGAGTGTCTCGGCCCCACCCTGGGGATGCTAGCAGTTCCACGCTTGTCACAAATGGTTGTCAGTCCTTCAGGGAAGCAGGGTCAGCAGGACACCCACTTGTCCACACTTTGTAGCCATTAGCGCCAGTTGCTGAACATACTCAGATCTAATGAAAGGTTTTGTTTAAAACAATCCTAGAATTCTGATTTTTTCCCCCTTCAAAATCTAACCAGTGTTCAGATTTTAAAACCTTTACGGTAGTAGTTAGTACCGTATAACCAAATAAAGAGGTTCCCCCATCCCCAGTACTTGTCCTTAATGTAATCCAGATGTCAAGTCAACATCAGCCCAACCCCAACCTCGTGACTTGGGGAAGGTCCAGAATCTTTCCCGAGAGGCTCGGGGCTTAGGACTTCCGGCTTCAGCCAAATTCAGGAGCTTCTGGTGTCTCTTTATTTCCATCTGACTTTTGCAGCCGGCCAAACCCTGGTTCTCTTAAACTCCCTTTCACCTCCACCCAAAGCGTCACTTACTGGAGGCCGCCTGGGTAGCGGGCTTTATTAACGAGGCAGGAACAATCAGCTTGAGGGTGGGGGGCAGCAGGGAGCAGGGGGCCTAGTGCACTGCCACATAGCAGATAATTTAACACTTCAGAATAGATTTTGCTCTTCCTTTCCACAAACTTGGAGTTCACATTTTCCCTAAGCACCAGGATGCCCATCTCTCCTTATTTCAGGGACACTCAAGCAACTCAAATAAATAAATCCTAGTGCTTTGTTATGCAAAGCAGGTCAGCCACCTCTCCCTTTGACCCCAGGCTGTGTGTCAGCCCTGCTGCCCACCTTTGCAAGGGTGCAGACCTATTCCTGGGTTCAGCAGCTGCACTAATCACCCCCCAGGCCGCCTTCTCCAAATGTTAGCCTCTCGAACAAAGCATGGTTATTTCTTTGCTGATGTGAATTGTGTCACCTGCCCTTACGCACAGATCTCCGTAGAAGGCAGAAATGACTTCAGTCGCTTCTACTTTTAAATGATTTTCCTTTATCAGATGGAAGTATGGTTCCTAAGGCTGACGCTGACCTCCACCCTCCCCGAAACTGGGTCGGGCGACATCATACTCTCTGTTCTCCTCAACCCAAGTGTCTTGTCTTTCTTTCCTCGCAAGGGTGCTTACCTTATTGGTGATTAGTGTGTGTCTGATTATTTGATGGCTGTGTGTCTTTCCCACCAGGCTGTCAATTTCATGAGGGCAGAGACAATGCCACTGTCTTGCTGACCCCCTGGCACAGTGCCTGACCACACACTACTCGGTAGTACACATGCGCAGGAGGGAGGGAGATGAGGTGGTGTTTTAAGGGACCAAGTCACATCGTTGCCTTTCATCTTCTCTTCAACCTTGGGGTATGCATGTTAGTATGAGTGTGTATCTGAGTGTGTGTATGCGTGTGTGTGTTCACAGGACCTGGGAAACACGATACACTCCTGTCTGATATGACCCCCTAGACACAGTGACCTTGCCTATGTCCACAGGCCGGGGATGAAGGAGGTGGGCCCACAGACTAGGTGAACTGGAATCCCACATTTTTACTGAAATCCAGGAAACTTCCCCTCTGGAGAATCACCTCCTTTTCTGGTCCCCCCTCCCCTCATCTGATGTCCCAAATTCTCCTCCACCCCCTAAACTCCCAATCCCAAGGGCTGGTCTCCAGGGCAGAAAAGTGCTTCAAAAGCTCAAAGAACCTAAAGGGAAGGATTCAAAGTTGGAACACTGCGTGCAAAGGAAAGAGTCCTTGGATGGTGCTTGGCCTGTGGTGGTGACTCTTGGCATACCTCAGTGTCACCAGCTACCATTATTCTGACCTATCCAAATGGAAGGCCAGCCCCAAGGGCCATGGCTGCTTTCACCATCAGGGGAGAAGGGCTCTTTGCTTTGCCCTTTTCCGAATTGCCTTTTCCCCAGCCTCTCTTCCCGCTACTTTCTTCCACCCCACCATGTGTGTCCAGAGGCAAAAGCTTTGACATTGAGCACGTATAAAATCAGCCTCACTGTGCTCTCTGCAGGGCAGTCAGTGGTATCCCGAAATACAAGGGGCTCTTCCTTTCCCAGCTCTCAATTCAATATCTGCAGTTTATTTCATCCATCCACTCATTCAAAACCGAAATAATCATTGAGCACCTCATCTGTGCCAGGCCTTCGGCCGTGGTGCAAACACAGAGGAAGGCCGTTCAGGTATTATCAGCCCCTTGGAAGGAAGGAGCCTCTACACAGCTGATATTACCCAAGAGAGGGGTTAAGCGTTGGAGAGGGAAGTGACAGAGACCCTGGGGTGCATTCTGGCTGCAATCCAGAAAGGCTCCCTGTAGGAGACTGCCCTGCTGTTGGTCCTCAAGGTCTCATAGGATTGAAAGCGGAAGGAAGAAAGCCAGGCAAAGTGAATCAACTTAATCAGTTCACCAGACCTGTCACACCTTGACTTTGAGATTTACGCAGATGATAAAGCTCTTTCTAGAGACCATTCTTTGTTTCCAATTAGACTATGGGATTTTCTCTTTTAGTCGGTTGTTAAACATCGATCTTGAGCCAGTGAGAGCTGATTCTTCCAAGGGTCTGGGAAGTTGTGGAAATGCTACAGCAGCCCAGAAAGAGCGGCTTGCAGGGTCAGGGTCAGGGTGAGGATGCTCTGGGGGGCCCTGGGGCTGTGGTGTGTATGGAAGCCAGGTCAGAAATGAGACCAGGGCTTGGAGTGCGGACTCAGCCCTGTGGGGACAAGCCTGAAGGCTGATGTATGCAGACTCGCACCTTCTCCTCCATGACACTAATCCACGAGTTTCAGAGACAGGACAAACTTCATGCTTTTGGAAGCATCACTATTTCAAAGTGGCCCCAGGTCCAGAGAGGAGCAAAAGGGCTCCTTTGTGTTGATCATTGCAGCTAGATTTCTATTGAAAAATTACTTTATTGGTTTTTACGTTATACCTGCTCTATTTCCAAAGGAATCTGAGGCAGCTTCTCGTAAAAATTGGTATATCTATTTACACAGACTGGTTAAAATACAGATAAATTTTAAAGCTCAGCAGCCAGATAAGGAGTGGGAAAGCTAATGACCCAGTGAGCCAACATCCGCTGCCCCCTCCACTTTCCTGCCCTTCTGAGACTGGGGCTTGTGACTTTTCCAAGACCTCATCTCAAGTGGATCCCCTCTATAGATGAACTGGGCAGGGAACATTGTCCCTATTTTAGACTTTTATAACTGAGCCACCTGAGAAGTTAAGTGATGGTCTCAAGATCCAATTAGGAGTGGAGCTGGGGCAAGTGCCCAGACGCAACTCTCAGTCTTCCTTCTACTTCCTCCCAAGAGTGATTGTGAACAGACACAGAGGGGGTCTCCAAGCTTCAGCTGTGCCTCCCCGTACAGACATCCCAGAATGACGATGTCACTTCATTTGAAGCAAGTCTGCCTGGGAAGATGTGGGCATCTGCATCTTTCAAGGAGGGGCATGAGAAATGAAGCTGGAGGAGGTGATGGGCACAGAGCTTGTATTTCCTCCATTGGCACCGAGCTGGGCACGCTGGCCCTTTAAGAGCTATCCTCCTCCTGATCTGGACTGCAGGTTTGTGGGTGGGCTGCAGCTTTTTCTTCTATACTATCTGCTCCTCCTCCCTGGGTTTCTCTGCAATGGTCACTGGAAGTTCCACATATGGCCTGCCACAATCTGTTAGGAGAATAACAGAGGATTCAACATGCAGATCGTGAAAAACAGAGTTCACTCTCCCCTTTCTCTAATACAGAGTATGGGAGTATGGGAGTATGGGAGCAGCTGTGCTGTTTTGCTTTTTAGGTCCAGTTCAGCTGTCAGTCTATCCACACAACAGAGAGACAAGCTGATGTCTGCAGAGGGCCAGGCAGACTGAGAACAAACACCTAGCTTTAAATATATTTCTTTCTACTTTCCTTATGAATCATCTCGTGGAGACTTTGGTCCATAAGGCTGGTACCCAGCAGACTGGGGTCCCAGGCACAGTTGAGGAGCTTTGGGGGCTGCATGAATTCAGTGCCCACTTATCGTCAGAAGAATCCCAGAAGAAACAGAAATGAACATTTGTGCATTTTTTTCATGTACTGAAATTATCTTTTTTTTTTTTTTTTTTCTAGAGAAACAGCACTCCCACACCTTAAGGGAGGGAGCCAGAGCCGGAGTGATATGTAATGCAAATCCATTCTAAGAAGGTTGTGGGGGCCATCTGGTGTCCAATGCAGACAGGGCCGGCTGCAGGAGGACCCAGGAGGACAGGGGACAGGGTGAGAGAGGGGTGAGCAGTAAGAAGTGGACTCCTTCTTGTCCACGTCAAAAAACAGCCCATCAGGAGGATAAGAAAGGAGGAGGGATCACCTTATGTTGTGGGAAGCAGATCAAAGCAGAAAAGATAATGTCTCCGCAAGAAAAGGGTGAGCAGAAAGTGCTGTTGATGGAGGAGGGCTGGGAGAAGCGTAGGCTCAGGCTGCTGGATGCTGAGGGAGACTTAATGACCGTCTGGGTGGGCTCCTTCAAAGGGAGAGCAGATCCTTAGACGCGTCATTGTTCCAGCTTCGGACACACAAAGACGCTCACACTTCCTGCAGCTGATCCCTCAAAAAACCATAGTCCCCATCCCCGGCTTTCTATGTGGAGCTCAAGTAATTCACCAAATATTTGAAATGTGTAATTAAATATCTAATGCCAATTAGCAAATTACTAATGAAATAATCAGGGGCTTTTATGCTTTATAGTTTGGCTCGAATTTTAATTCTAAGTGGCTATTGATTCTAAATAGAGTGGAATCTGAGTTACAAAACATTAGGTGTAAGGGTATGAACTGCAAAGTGAAAGCAGGTTGGGGGTCTATGGTTGGTGAACGCTGACAGGTGCTAAGCATCGTGGCGATCCAGCAGCCTGTGCGGGAAGCGAATGGGGGCCGCGCCGTGTCATCTGTCCACCGTCCATAGTGGAATCGGGGAGACAGGAGGAGGTTCACCGTGGAGGGCCCAGGGCCTGCCGTGCCCTCTTCCCACCGCTGTGCTACATGACACTGCCTATGATTCCAGCCCAGGGAGACGTGTGACACCTTACCCTGCCCCCCACCCAAGCCCCTGCTCCGAGAGGCTCCAGGAGTGAGGTAGGACGGTTGCAATAGAGAATGTTCTGAGACTGCCTTGCTCTTTCAGGCTGGGAGGTGACAGCTGCAGTCTTGGAAATTTTCATGGATGAGAGAGTAGATGGCAAAGAACTTTCACGTGACTACAGGTTTGGACTGGGTGCATGGTGTGCTGGGGTGTATGGTTACCTACGGGGCACAGGGGCACCGAGGTACCTACAGGGTATGGGAGTACATGGTTATCTATGAGGCATGGGGGTACACTGTTACCTGTGGGGTGTGAGGGGTGCATAGTTAGCTACCGGGAACAGGGGTATATGTTTAACTGTGGGGTACAGAGTACATGGGTACTTCTGGGGGCCAAGATGCAAATGACTGTTCTAGCAGGGTTGTTGAAAGAAGTGTAAGCCACTTACGAAAACAATTTTTTTTTTTATTTCAAGTTCCCTTCGCTTTTATATGGCAAATAAAGTGCTAATCACACACTGACTTTAAGTATTGGAGCAGGTTCTTTAAGGTATGTTCTTGACAGATTATTAGAGAAGCTAAAGTTACTAGAAAGAATGAAAAATAATGCAATGTCACGTTTCTAAGAAATATTTTTCCACCAATCTTATTTCTGCCATTCCATATTTACTTCTTATTTTTATTTTTTGAAGATTTATTTATTTATTTGAGAGACAGAGAGTGCACATGCACACACACAGTGGGGGAGGGGCAGAGGGAGAGAGAGAATTTCTAACAGACCCCTCCCTGAGCGCAGAGGTAGACGTGGGGCTCGATCCAACAACCTTGAGATCAAGATCATGACCCGAGCCAAAACCAAGAGTCGGACCTTTAGCCCACTGCACCACCCAGGCGCCCCCCACCATCCCATATTTAATAAGATATGCTATCTCTGTTATAAATAATCGCCATCCCTGTCACCCTTAATTATGTGCTCTATGCAGACTCTCTTCCAGGAACTCTGTCACCCACCGGTGCCAGGTCATGTCATCTTCACAAACAACCATGTGGGATATACATTGTCATCACCATCATCACCATCATCATCCTCATCTCCACTTCGTAGACAAGAAAAATTGAGGCTCAGAGACTTTCAGCAACTTGACTGAGTTTGTGCAGATCCTAAGTGCCAGAGTCAGGCTTAAGCCCAAACATATCTAATGCCAACACTGTGACATTTACCATGCTGTCACTTGCAGTAGTCGATGATCACTCAAAACAAACCAGCCAACAGCATGCAGATAGCCTCGCCTGGGATTCACACAGCCTCATTCATGGGCAGGTTTTTAGTCAATATCAAGAGAGCAAGTTGAGAGGTCATATCTGGGGGCTCTTTTGAAGGTACAGAAATGCCAAAGGAAGTGGGTCGAAGCAGAAGCTGAGCCTGGCCCCATGGCCCTCCAGGCCCCCAGAGCTGGCCCTTCCTGATGAAGAAGGTAGGCTACCTACCCCTGCTCCCTCCTGAGCCAGGCCAGAGAGGAAGACCCAGCTGCCCTTCCCCAGCCCTCCGCAGCATCTAAGAGCAGGAGGGAAGATGGGCTACAAACAGCTCAGGAGTGATTTAAACACTCCTCCAGCTCAAAGGGGAATCTTGGATTTCATTAATTAATACATCAATAGAAGCCAATGGAGAAAAACATGTCTTGTTATCTGGCTTCTCAGATGCTAGACATGGGCTCATTAGCCTTAAGCATATCAGCCCGATAACACTATTTATTCCATACAGAATAATGATCTACTTTAGGGGAATGCTGCAGTGAACCGAAAGGCCGAGTCCATCCCTTACCGCTGCTCACCCACACGGGCCTGGGCATTATTGCCTGCCACCATAGGAACAGCCCGCACGTGGCGCCTGGGTCGTCCTCACGACAGACCCACAGAGATGAGCACACGTGTGACCTGCGCAAGGTCACACACTGATCGGGAGGCAGAGCTGGGATCCCAATCTGGGTCAGACCAGCGAAAGAATATGAGTTGCTTCTGCGGTTCCGCGCAGATACGCACAGAGGGAGACTCAGTGTAAAGTCCTGCCCAGTAGAGAAGCGAAGCCAACATCGGGAAAGGAAGAGGCAGGTGGTCAACCCACGTGTACTTGTCACTGACCATTGTCTAATAAGGATAAGCAAGTTAACAGATTGTGCCATTGTTGTTATAAATTACATATTCTGTTTCATGACAGGGTCCTCAGAAGGGGCCATTAGAATTATAGTGCAGTCCTAAACCAGTCAGCCTTGTAAGCCAATATGCAAAAATAAGCATAATGCATTATTTGCTTAGGCTCATAGGAGGCTATTTGAGATGCTAAGGACCCCTGGTAGAGAAAGCAGCCATCAGTTAAATGATGACCCCATTAGTGGCAAGGGGCTTCTCTAAACCACACTGATTGGTGCCTGGGGGGGCAAACTTATTGCCCCATGTCCTCAGGTCTGCAGTTCTGGGATGTGGTAAATGTGGGACCACAACTGCCAGGCAAGAGAACTCTAGGAAGATCTGTTTCCGTGTTGTTTGCAGCTTCATGCGTCTTGCCCTTTCTGATCTCAGAAACCCCAAAAGAGCTACCAGTCCACCCAGATACACAGACCACAGGTCCAGTCAGCCATCATGTGATCGATTCGTCAACCCCACAGCAAGCACTTAGTGATCTCTCCTCCTATCCTGGGAACCCCAAGGATGCACAGGAAGCATGATTCAAGAGCTTGGTCCCTGGTCCCGTAAGCACAGGGAGGCCAGGTTAAAGCCCAGGCCACCGTGCAGTCAGGCCATGCCACTTGGATCAGAAAGAAAGAGGAGCTCAGAAGAGGAGAGAGCACTGAGGCCCCCAGGAGAAGGAAGGGGTCTAAAGTGAACCCCAAAGGGCTGAGTGGGGGACAGCAGGGACTAGACAGAGCTTCCAGGGGAGGCTGACTTTGGGGACACTGAATCGAGGGCATGCAAAGAAATAAAGCTGATGGACCTGGGGAAACAGGGGCTGGGTACAGGGGTCTGAGTAGTCAGGGGAAGTCATGGAGGGGGTTCAGCTGCCATGAGTTGGGCAGCAAGGAACCAAGCCCCGAGCAGCCGCCGTGACCACACATTACCACCCACTGCCAGAATGGCCTCGTTTACGATGAGGGAGGGAAAAACAGTCTAGAAATGGGGTTTGTTTCCACCTTGGTGCCAGTGAGTGGACCTGGTCAGTCCTGTGCAGGCCACCAGGAGTCGTCAGGGCGTCACCCGGTCAATAACAAAAACAAAAGACGAAAGCAAAAACCCAAATACCGCTTCCCTGCTCACAGCAACGGCCGAAGGAGAATATCTTGATGCTTAATGGCAAAGCCCCACAGCCACAAGCTGCCCACCGACAAAGGGCTCTTCCCTGTGGGCGGGGGCCAGGGCGGGGCGCGTGGCGGGGAGCCCTGGCCACTTGAGTCATTAAAAATAACATTTTTTTCAAATTAATAAAATGCAGAAGTCCACACTCAAGACCAACAGCTTGTAAAACTGGATTTCTAAAAAATGAAAGGAGAGGAGACCCACAGCGGTCAGAAGCAGGGAAACAGAACTCAGGAAAGAAAGACGAGGGGATTGGGTCCAGGAGTCATTCACGGTGTCTGTCCGGCTGACATGGACACAGCCATTCTGGGGATGGCAGCTCCCAGATCCCACCGACCAGAAGGCACTGAGTGGCGTGAGGAGTGAGTGTCCCTGCTGCCCTCACCTCCCCAGACCCTTTTACCGAAGGGTGGGTAGGGAGAGCCCGAGGCCGGATGGCAGGGGAAATCACAGTAAAGTGACTGAGGTTCGTTCTGGCTTTTGAGATAGCTTTCCTTAAAAACCTTGATTTATTTCTCTGTCTCTTCCCAGAGCCCGGGCTTCCACACAGGAAGGAGCCCTGGTAAATACCTATTACAGAGAAGGTTCTTGACCTACATCTGAAGATTGCGCTAAGGAATGAAGGGACAAGGTCAGTGTCCTTACTCCTGTGCCCAACCTGGCATCTCCTGGGAGCCTAGGACACCAGACACAGCTACTCCGCAGCGTAGCCCTGCTCCACCGAGACTCATGGGCAGCAGAAGCTCAGTAAACACCTGTCCAACCAGTGCACGCAGGCGCAAAGAGCAGATTACAGAGCCATCCTCAGGCCCGCACGGAGCACACACTGTTGTCCCTGCAGTGCGCCCGGGGTCAAAGCCGTGGCTCCATTCTTGTGCAGACTGTGAGCCCTCCCACCTCCATGACCTAACCCTGGCATTGTTCCCACCTTAAAAAATCAACCACTTAGTCCCTGTCCTGTTCCATCTGCAGGATTTTATTAGAGAGGCAACTCTTGAAGAAGAGTTCAGTTTCTGGGGTGCCTAGGTGGTACTGTCTGTTAAACGTCGGACTCTTGGTTTCAGCTCAGGTCATGATCCCGGGGTCAGGGGATCAAGCCCCACCTCAGGTTCCACGCTCGGTGCAGAGTCTGCTTAAGACTTTTTCTCCCTCTCACTCTGCCCCTCCGCGCCCCTAAAATAAATAAGTAAAATCTTAAAAAAAAAAAAAGAAAAGAAAAGAAAAGAAAGAAGAGTTCAATTTCTTAACATGCTGGGTGGATCGTAGGTTTCCCGAGACAAGGAACACGGGAGCACCCGTATCTGCTATGTGTTGGCCGGAGGGCAGGGTTTGCTCCCCCCAGTCTGTGCAACTTGGTGTAGGGGGTGGGCTTCTTAATGGACAGCATTAGGGACACAGATTACCCCAACGCCTGTGGGTGGCCTGCCAGACTGACTTTATGTTCCACTGATCCTGACATTGACCTTATCTTCCATTGCCAAACTTCTTGAAGGAGCCCACTCGCCTTCCTGTCCTGCTTCTGCCCAACCGGCCCCTGCCCACCCAGTGCAGGTGTGGCCTATTACTCCGCTTCCTAGGTACCACCCAGCAGGCTGCTGGGCAGCTCTGCTGCTCTCGAGCCCAAAGACACCCCCAGCTCTCTCCTCCCTGTCTCCGAGGCCGAGCTTCTCCCCATCTGGGTCCTACTTCTCCGTCTGCCCCCGCTGAGTCAGCCAAAGTAGCCTCTTTCCCCTCTGCACACCTGGTGACTTCCCTGGGATTCTCTTCCCTGCCCCATCCAGTGGTCTGGTGTCTCCAAGCAGACTCCAAATCTCCAAGGGCAGGGATGTCTTCTCTCTCCTGTGTCCCTCCGTGGCAAGCACAGACGATGCACGAAATAGACAATTGGTGCATACATGGTGACTGAAGTCATTCAGGGGATGCGAAGTGACTGAGCCCGCCGCAGGAAGGAAAGGCCATTTTGCTGCTGCGAATGGTGACCCATTTGCTTCCAGAAAGGACTACTCTGCAGGCAGCTGCAGAGGTAGGGGCCCTGCGCTCGGAGTCCCCCTCCCAGCCAGGCTGTGGCAGAGTGGGCTCGGCTGCACGAGTTTAGAATGTTCCCAAGGCTCCTGCGGAGAGAGACTCCGTCCTGGCCCGGGTCTATTCTTAGCAGCGCTCACAGCCGGTCCCGGGAGAAGGCTGGCTGTTCCGCAGCGTCTGGCTTTCTCCGTCCAATCTTTGGTGGAGCCTTCTGTTTCCGCCTTCAGGTACATGATGCGTTCCTGTCCTCGTATCAAAAGGGGTGGGGGGTGGGAAGGAGCCATCTGGAAGAGGCGCCGAATCCTCTCCTCGTTCGGCCCCGCTCTCCATAGCCCCCTCTCCCCTCTCAGTTATCTGGGCCTCTGTGTTATTTTTGCAAGACTCTGCTCCAAACACACATGGTCTCACCGTGGCATGGAGGACACCTGTCCCTCTCTCTCCCTCTGTCATCGATGACTTTCCTTAGACTCCAGGTGGAAGCATGCTCTGGGAACTGAGCTGACAGCCGGTCCCCCAGTGTGGTACCTGGGGTGGTCCTCTCTACCTGAGTCTACACTTCTGGAAGACCCCCACAGCCTTCCCTTCAGCCAGCCTGGTCTCAGACCAGCCCTGGGAAGACTACAGGAGGGGCAGAGCTCATTGGCAGACCCCTGTCCTCTCTCCATCATCCCACACACGTGCTCATATTTTATGTTCATTCATTCTTTCAACCTTTACTCATATTTAGCTCCTGTCTCGGTCTGGGTTCCCCCCAAAAGCAAACACTTGGTGAGACAAGTATGGTGCAGGTAGTTCATTTAGGGGATGATCCCAGAAAACACAAATGTGGGGTGGGGAGGTAAGGCAGGGATGGGAGAAACATCAGAACGGGGTGCACGGTTGGACAGCTGGGGCTCGTCCTGCAGAGGGCCCTCTAAGGGCTGTGGAGGACTCCACTGACCCCTTTCTTTCACCAAGCACGGGTTGTCCCCAGCGGCATTAAACCCCCAGCATTTCCAGGCTTCCCCACAGTAGGGCATATTCCTATGGTTCTTTATGCAGGAAGCTGTCAGTGGCTGGGAAGTGTCCATCGCAGCTGCCGTGGGATTCAGAGCTGAGCTAAGGGACAGGGGGCAGGGCTTTGAGAACATGAACTACCGTCCCATGGTGTCCCATGGGTTGCAGACAATGACCGGATGCGCGCTGGTGCCAGGCACCGTGCTAAGGTTGTGAGGGATACAATATTCTGGCGCTGAACAAGCTTGCCATCTAAGAGCCAATTATATTTTTGATGGTTTGAGTGGTTTCTTTCCAGAAACTTAAAATGGGAGACGGTGTGGTTATGTTGAACTAAAATTCAGGAAGTCCAGATTTTAAACTTGGTTTATTTATATAGATGGAACCAGGAAACATACATGAGACTTCCATTATGGGTCATCACGAATCCAGGAATGAACCAGCCCAGGCTACTGCCCTCAAATGACCCAGTGCAGCCGCGGTGGAGACAACCAACCATGGCACACATTGGTCAGTCCCGAATTCCTGTCCAGAGCCGTGTGCTTTGGGAGCACAGACAGAAACTATTTGTCCCAGAGGTGGACGGAGAAGGCTTAATGGAGGAGATGATACACTCCATTTATACCACTGGTATAAATGGTGGACAGTAATCATCAACCACCTCAGAAGATTCCCTCTGTGGGCTACAATTTTCATTTCTATCTGAAGGTCCTCCTGGGGTAGAGCATGATTTATTTCCTCACCAGCCGGGGAACTTCTTTCAGTAACACAATCTGTCAGTCCCCCTCCTGATCTACATGACAATGAAAAATAATGGGAGAACACATTCGGGCCATCCGATGCTCACCCGCCTGGAGAAGCCCCTTCCTTCAACTCCCCCATCCCGTCTGTCTTTGGGCTCAGACCCTCCTGGCCCACTTGCTGGTTGCAGAACCCCCCCCACTTCCAGGAATCTTTGGATCTTTGCTTTGGGGCGCACATCCATCCTTCCTCCCGGAACCCCCTCTCCCAGATCCCTCCACCCCTCACATCCAGGTCATTCTTCCTTCGAGGCCCATCACCTCACCTCACCATGCTTTCCCTGGAAACGGTCGCTCTCTCTAATTTTCTGTTCCCACTGCTCTTATGCTCAACCACATTGACACTGGTGTGCGTGATGGAATCACAGAGGGTTGGATTTCAGATACAGAGGGACAGGCCATCAAGGGGCCATCAGTGCAAGGAGACTCACCCCAAAGTGAGTTGGGAGTGAACTCAGGAGAGTACACCACATTATTCCTGGTGCTTTGTGACGTGGATGATTCCTGAGGTCACCAAGCAGGCGAGGGTCCCCTGAGAGCAGGACTCAAGTCTGGCTCAGCGCTGGACAGCCAACACCCAGAAAGCACATGCTCTAGAACTAATGCATGATCATTACACATTGAGTGAATAAAAGCTTCTCTCCAGATATGAGACAACAGGCCAACATAAACCACTGTCCCCATGTTTTGGCTGACCATAGAAGTCATACTCGCACATCCCGGAATCAATTAAATCTTTCTTCTGGGATCACAAACCTCTTCAGGAACTACAAAACCACAACAACAATCTTTAGATATCGTTCTATAAATATGACTCCGATAGCCCTTAGATATCACAAGTGTGTTTATTTTCCACATCTGGGGTCACAAAACTCTGAGCTTCTCCTCTCTTGAATTAGGTATGTTGGGCACGGTGTTCTCGAAGATTTCTTTCTGCAGAAACACACAATGAGTGTGAATGTAAAATGTTTGTTGATGACCTGAACTGGAGCATTAGTCCTGCCACCCAACATTTTCAAAGAAGACAAAATATTTTAAATGCCTGGTGCCATATAGCAGCATTCCTCACCCCCCTCGAGAGGAGCAGACAATGAATGGAAGGCAGGGTGCAGGTCAGGCCTTCGTCATTGCTAACAAATGCTCTCACCCTGGCCCATCTGCCCCCTGGCTCCTGGCTCTGCCTGGCCAGACGTGGAAACCGTCCATTCTTTCCTCAGGTTAGGAGGACCTAAGTGCTGGGGGAATTGGTCTTTGGAGAGGGGAATGATTCACGCCCCAGCAGAGCAGCTCCCAGCCACCTGCTCCCACCACCCCCTGGGCCCTGGGGGCACGGAGGCATGACCTAGAGGGGCTCGAGGCTCCCTGGGCGGATCTATTACATGCATTAAAATAATTTACGCTCGGCCCTATAAAGCGTTTAATTCCTGGTGCCATCATCCATTCCAGAAGCGTTCCTCTTCATCGTGAATTATTTTTGAAGTATTTATGTGGATCTCACCGAAAATCACCCCAGTCAGCAAACTGAGAAATGGAAAGGCATTAAGAAGAGGCGTTGACCCCAGGGTCACAGGCATGAGTGTGGCCAGGGTCACCAGGGCAGGCGAGGGAACTAGGGTGGCTGCAGCAGATGCTGACCAGGCTGCTGGGCTCTGTCCTCCCCACCCCACACCTTGGCACAGGCAGGGCACACATATTTCTCCCTATTAATGGCGGTGGTAATAATTGATATGTGTCACATTTCCATTTGCAAAAGCCTTCCCCATGATCTCATGTGTTGCTCACAGCAAGGCTTACGGCAGATGTTAGCAGCCCCTTTTACAGATGGGGAAACTGAGGCTCGGAGCGGTAAAGGCATGTGCCCGGGTTAGCAGGATTGGACTTGGATCCAAGTCTCCTGACTGCCGCTTCCCACCCTTGACAGCTGTGAGCCCTTCTGTGGAGTTTGGGGAGCTGGTTCATCACCCGATGAACCTGATGCAAGGAGGGCCACACTCCACTCCGTGCTCAAGGACACTGCCACTCTGCCTTTGAGTTTAGTCAGTGTTCTTCTCTGTTTGGGGGCCTCATTTCTGGAGCCTGCTGAGGGAACTAACAAAATTTCCACAATACCCTGGTGATTATTTTCAAAGATAATTGGGCTGGGAATTTTTATTTCCTTGATAAGTATTTATTTGAGGTCTTACTCTGTACCAGGCATTGTTTGTCTCTGATCTCATGGAAATTATATTCCAGTAAGGAAGGCAGACCATAAGCAGGTAAATCAAGGGGTAAGTAAGACATTTTCAGAGAGTAATTAATTACTGCCACAAGGAAGGTAGACACAGGATGATGGGTGTGAACACATGGAACCAGAGATGACAGGAAGTTTCCAGGAGGGACGCTGGAATTTAAACCTAAGAAGGGCAAGGTGCTCAGGACAGAAAGGGCAAGAGGGAAGAGCAAGTGCAAAGGCCCAGGGGCAGGAACAGGTTTGGCACTGCTAGGGTACAAAAAAAAAAACATTTTGGCTACAGATGGGGGGTGTTGAGGCAGAAGTGAAGGATGGAGTTAGAGAGACTAGCAAGATCAAATCACGTAGAGCCTGGAAGGCCATGGTAAGGAGTATGGATTTTATTCTAATGTAAGGGAAGCCATTAGAGGGTTTTAAGCACTATGGTGACAGGAACTGATTTGTTGAATAAAAAGCTGATGGAGCTTGGTGGTTCCTCAAAAACTTTAAACAGAGAATTACCCAGTGACCCAGTAATTCCCCTCCTAGGTGATATGCCCCACATAATTGAAACCAGGCACTCAAATATTCATAATGCTATTACTTGAGACAGCCAAGAGACAAACACAATCAACAGATGAATGGAAAACAAAATGTGGAATAAACATACAGGGGAATATTATCCAGTCATAGAAAGGAAGGACACACTGATACCTGCTACAATGTGGATGAACCTCAAAAACAGGATGCTAAGTGGAAGAAGTTAGACAGAAAAAGTCACATTATTGTATGATTCCATTTATACGAAATGTCCAAAATTGGTCAATCCATGGAGACAAAAAGCAGACTGGTGGTTGCAGAGTCTGAGAAAGGGGTAATAGAGCATGACCACTTAATGGGTAGGGTTTTCTTTTAGGGTAAGGAACATGTTTGGGAACTGAATGTAGTCAGTGATTGCACAACACTGTGAATCTATTAAATGCCACTGAATTGTACACTTAGAAAACGGTTTATTTTATGTTATGTAAATTTCACCTAAAAAAACACAGTTTTTATTATTTCTGCACACATGGATCTTCCGTGTCATTCCAGACCCATGTCCAGGACCCTACAGCCCTGCAGGGCCCCTCTTCTACCACCTCCAAACACCGGTCTTCAAACACCACACTCCCACACCGCCTCCATCCGGGGCCCTCCTTTGATAAGCATGATGGGGACCGGCAGGCACCCAGAGATTCCTCCCCAGAGAGATTCAGCGCTCGGGGCCTCTCTGACAGCTGATCTAGAGGGCCTCCCCACCCCACTTGACAAAAAATCACCTGGTTTGTCTGACTCAGTTGGTGGCTGAGGGTGAGGGGTGGGGGACTGGGCAAGGGACCCTCCTCTGCTATCCTCCCCGGTGTCCCCAGCACCTGGGGCTCAGGCACAAACGAGGGACCCGCTCCCCCACACCCCTCCTGCAGCACCCCCACTCCACCCCCAGTGCTGCTGGGGCCCAATTGCTGACAACAGCAATGATCCGGGAAGGAAAGGGGCAGCGATTTGATTTGGGAGGAAAATCGAGTTTAAGTGTCAATAATTTAAGAGATATGAGGCATTGATCCCTGTGAGCGGTAATGGGGTTCTCTGCGGGCGCCGCGGCATCCGCGCGCCCGCCGCGGTGCCCGACTCCACGCTCGCGGGCGCATTTGTCCCCTTCCTCCGCTGAAGACCAGCCCTGGGGGACTGGGGCCCCTCTCCCCTCCGGCCACCGCCCTCTGCTGCCCTGATCCCCGTGATCCCCGGGGGAAGCGGGGCTGGCTCAGAGGCCGGGGCCGGGGTCTGCGCCTAAGAGACCCGCCCCCACCACCCGCGGCGACACGAAGGCCCGGGCGCCCCCGCCTGGCGCCGCGCCCCGCTCCGTGCCCGCCGGGCGCACCTCTCCAGGCGCGCCGCCCGCTGACCCTGCGGGCCGCCAGTTCCCCAGAGGAAGGAAACAAAAATTGAAAATGAAACCCTACCCAGCGGAGAGCGTCCACGTTGGGCTGGTTTGCTGTCTGGGGGTTCCCGATGCTCCCCCTGCTCGGGCAGGACAGAAGCGCAGTTGGGTCCCGGTCCAGGTCTCCCCTCCTGCTCTCCCTGCACCCCGGGGATAAGGCCCAGCAAGCCAAGGGGGAGCCCCCCGGGACCCGCAGTTACTTTTATTGATTTTCTGGTGATCTGACAGCCAAAAATGGAGGCGTGGTGCGCAGTAGAAAGAGGCCAGGCGCTGCAGAAAATGCAGGGAAAACCAACCTCCCGAACAAAGGAGCGCACCCAATGTAGACATTCCTAGACCGGTTTGGAATTCTTCCTGCCCTTGGAAAATCTCTTTCTTTGAAGTTGAACCTTTTGACCAAAGCCATCAGTTTCTTCCAAGCCGTTTGACTGAACCTGCCATCAAAAATCACTTTGTAAACAAAGAAAAAGGCAGGGGCTGACCCAAGGTGTGATGAACAACTTGTGGGGGCTTCTGGTTTCACTTTCTCGGTGTGCATCCTTGATTTAAAAAAATGTGACCTCTAACCCTCAACTTTGCTATCCCTCCCTCTCCCACCGGCTGCCTTTTCTGGGAGCAGCCAGGAGGTTGACACATTTTAGACAAATCCCAGCAGCCAACTTCCTAGCCGGCCCCGTTTTGACCTGGAAACCCCGCCTCCCACCTCTCCGGGGTTCAGGTACCTGGATTGATGGAGCTTCCTTCGCGGGCTCTTCCAGCCCAACTTCTCATAACCCAATGCATAAATAATCACATGTTTTATAAATAGCTGTGGACAAGAGGCTGTAAAACAACGAAGATATATTTGTGCCTTTATGTCCTAGAAATATTTTCTAAAACGACTGTTTTATTTGGTGTGGGTTGAATGTGGGCGTGTGTATACATAACAATCCCCACCCAAAGTTTTCCCCTGCCCCCCTTCAGGTCAGACCAGCACTATAGTTAGCAAATTGATAAGGTTCCATGGGCAAGCTTTATTCGTTCTGACACGAGCCTATGACACTTTATAAAAAGAAGTAATCCAGAACAATCTCTAGGTAATTAACACCTAGATAAACAAACATAAATTTCTATACTGCATTTATTTGGACTACCACTCAAATATGCGTGAACCATGCTTTTTTAATTAAAAGATAAATCCATGTGACACTTAGCCTCAAACTTAATTATTCAGCATAGTATAATAAAAAATAGAGCCCATTAAATGTGTCTTGCACTGTATTTCTGTATTAACAGCAAAACAGTTCGGTCTGGGATCATTTAAATTTTCCCCCTCCTCTGCTTGTGGTTTCCCTGTTCACATAAGCCCTTCCTCTCCCTCCCTCTCTCCCTCCCTCCCTCCCTCTCTCGGTCTCCCTCTTTTCTCTTAACACCAACAGGTGAAGAGATTAAAACTCTACACAAGCCCCTACATGGAATGCTCAGCTGGGCGACATTTTTAATATTGCATTACACTCTGAATTTTTTTCCTTCCCCGTGGAAACATACCTCTAGTTCGGTGGAACGTGCCCAGCCCTTCTATCCTGAAAGGCAGATCACAATATTTAACACTAATTTCCTTGGGATCGTGCTTACAATACACCAGGTGAGGTTTTCATAATATACTGTTACAATACAGATGTTAAACAGAGAGGGGAAGTGTGCAAATCCCAAAACTACAGGAGACAGCAGGGTTAGCTTTACAAAAGTTTAAGCACAAAATAGTGCCTTAACACTGAGTATCAGCAGCTCAGCAGCTTCTGGCTGCCAGAAGAGAAATTCACCGGTGAGCCGTTCCCCACCCAGTCGGAAGTAGGAACAAAGGCTGGTTCAGTCACTTGGCAAGAGTGGATAAAACGATGACCATGTGCCGAGTGCTGTGTGAAGTGTTGTGTGAGCCTTGTCGTCTTTCATCCTTACAGCAAAGGGACTGTGGTAGGGAAGGCTTGAACCCAAGTCTTGAGTAAACACACGCTTGCTTTGAGCCTCGGTTCCCCCAGATAGGCCTCACCCTGGCCTCTTGGATGACCGGCAGCAAGAATGGGCTTTGTCCTAAGGTGACACTCATTTGGGTTTTGACCGCCCTGGCTTTAGCACTGAAAAGTCCCCTGTCCTGGGGAAACCAGGATGTTTGTCATCCTACGTAGGCTCCTCCCACAAAGGGTGCAACTGCCCACGTAGCCAAGCTGGTCCATGGAGGGATGAACTGGGGCCATGCAAAGACCCTGAATTGGGTGTAGGAGACTCCCACCCACTCCTTCCCAGGGAACTGAGGGCCCAGGCGTGAGAGATAACTGCCAGTTTTCTAGGATCCTGTAAATCTGTTGAAGTCATTTGCATGCCTCTACAGCAACACATCCTGGCTGCAGGATGCCCTGCGTTTCAATGTTAAGTGGGTTCCTGCTGTTGTCCCTTTTAATGACAGTCCTTAGAACGTGGCGGCCCCAGCTGGCTGCCTCTCTGCACGGCTCTCTCTACGTACATACTATCTCATTTAACCGCACAAAGAGCCTTTTGCTGTAGACAGCGTGTTCCACTTTAAAGATAAAGAAGCAGATTTGGGGGATTGGAATGATCTGCCAGGATCATACAGCTACCAAGAGGTAGAGACCGGAGTTCAGAGCCCCATCCACGCCCGGCTGGGCGTTTGCACGTGTTGTTCCTGGACCCCGGCACGCACGCGGTCATGTCTCAGGTCATTGTCACTGCTTAAGGAAGTCTTCCCTGATGTGGGAAATCTGTGTTATCTTTGAATCTCCTCTTCCAGACATTCTGTGTTTACTTGTGTGAGTATGAGGCTGACGTCTGTTTTCTCCTCGGACAGTGATCTGTGGGCGTGATCCCTGACCTAACGGTGTCTCTCCAGCCTGTGGCCTGATGCCTGGTACATAGTAGGTCCTCTGTGAACTTTACTGAACAAGGGGGTGGAATAGCATCAAACCCCAAGACCAATTCTTCTCTTGCACCCCACACTATGCTCTCCCAGCTGCTCTCCAATACTCTCAAAATGGCAAGAAAGTTGTTAATACTGTAATTTTTTTTTTTTGAATAAGGAAACTGGAAAACAAAGAGCTTAAGACATTTCTCCAGGACCATCTTGTCTGAAGGGGGTGGGTATGGAGGAATCCTGACCACCAGGGAGCCTTTCCCCAAACATGGGAGTTTAACATACATGTTTTGTGGGTGTGAAATTGATTCCAAATTTATCCATAACTTATTACACCACAATAGTGCAGTTTACAAATAGCCCTAAAATATAAAAAACCTACATATGATCTTCTCTTCTTTATTGCGTTTAAACACGACCAATGAACTCAGGACAGTTACGTCGTTAAAGATCAAACAGCCAGTACGTAGTATGGCTAGGGTTCAAATTTAAGTCTGCACACCCTCTATTTTGTAATTGTCTACAATATGCTAATCTGACGATCGTCTATGATTGCAGAGAACTCAAAACATTTTGATGGAAATATATAGTGATGCTTCTTAGAAAGACCTTCTTACAGTTTCATTTTTATTTTATAACAGGCTTATTGAGATATAATTCACATACCATAAAATTTACCCTTTTAAAGTGTACAATTCAGTGATTTTTAGTACATTCAGACTTGGGCAACCATCATTACTACCTAATTTTAGAACATTTTTATCACTCCAAGAAGAAACCTTGAACCTGTACACAGTCACACCCCATCCTCCCCTACACCAACCCTGCAATCTGTCCTCATGCCTATTCTGGACATTCTGGACGTTTCCTATAAGTGAGATCATATAATATGTGGTCTTGCGTAACTGGCCTCTTTCACTCAACATGATGTTTTCGAAGTTCATCCATGTTTTAGTATGTATTGGTGCTCCATTCCTTTTTATGGCAGAATAATATTCCATTCTATGGATAAATTGCGTTTTGTCTATTTATTACTCAGGTTTTGAAAACACGTTTTGAACCATGTAAACATGGTAAAACATGTAAAAGTAGGTGTTCCATGTTTCTGGAAAACTCAGAAACCCTGATGCCACATTCCTCATGGAGATGACAAGCAGTTGCTGAGGGCACCCACCCCCAGACCCCTCCGTTCCTACTCTCCTCTTCTCACCACTGGGGGCTCTTGCCTGGTCCCTGGAGGCATTTCTGTTTGGGACCTGTCACGTATGTGGCATTATAATCTTCCCTCCCTGACAGGGTCCCTTGACGACCCCTCACTGTAACCTCGGGACTCACCTTTGCTGTTTGTAACAACGGACAGTCAGGGCCGCTCAAAACTCCATTCCAGCCGCCTGCTCCTATCCAGAGACACCAGTAATCTGGCATCCTGAAAGAAACATGAGGATTTACAAATTCCTATACAATGTGGGTGGATGCTTTTGCTTGCAACATTTCCTTGGGCCCTCCAGAGGAGCTGCAGGCTGCACTGTGTAAGCTTGGTTTTGAAACAAACAACAACAACAAAAAAAATCAAAAAGCAACTCTACACATCAAGTGTGGGGAACACACTTCAAACCCTCTCAAATCAATGTCAGAGGGCTGTTTTATCAGTAGCCCTGATACCATAGACTTTATTGTTCTCTGTTCTTTTCCTTTTCTTCTAGAGGAAGAATTCAGATTATCCTCTGTAAAAGACTTCTTGCATTTAATGATTTTTTAAACAACTTTCTAACAGTAAAAGGGAATAATAGATCCCAATGCTTTTTGTGTCTTAGGTAATTGCTGTAATAGGAGGAGCATACGTGTTTCCATAGGTTTTACTTTCCTGAAACTGATGTCCGCAGCCTTTGAAGAAACGCGGTTCATACATGCACATGGGTGTGTGCACACACTCACGTATGCACTCACATTGTTTAAACTGCACTGGGCTTGAAAAAGCACAAGGCTGTGGGGACCATGCCCCCAGAATACTGCAGAGCTTTTTTTAATAAGTGGGGTTTTGACCAAGCCTTACCGAAGTCTGACGAAGCTGCAAAAATATGTTTCACCCTTCCTAATAAACATAAGTGAATAGGAAAAGATTTTTTATTTCCAGAGGTAGAGGTTTTATTGCGTAAAACACTGGATAAAACTGGACTGCTTCAAAGACATTTTATTCTAACAGCAGAAAGAAAACAGTCATTGCTGAAAAAACAACTTTTAATACTTTCTATACCAGAATAAAGTTCTGTCAACTGATGTATTATAATAATAAATAATGACCAAGAATAAACTTTAAATACAAAGTTTTCTACTTGTTACAAGCATAGCAACAAAATCCTCTACTCTATTGATCTCAGATTTCCTCCAAGATAGATTTTTTTTTTCTTTGTGTAGGAATGTAGACAGTATTATGACCAGCATCACAGACTACAGAAGTTACAGGGAAAAAACTTGACATGTTTAGATATGAGGACCTGGAGACATTCAGAAACTGACACGGCATATCACTGGCTGTCACTTGTTTGTATTACAAGTTACAAATGTTCTGGAAAGAAGGCTTGTGTCAGAGGGGGAAATAAGGACGGTAGCACTGGACAAAATGGAATCAACACACACGCCACAAAGAAGAGGGGATGTTCCCAGTGTCACAAACAGAATTATTGCCTGTCGCATCTGACGATGCTCAGAAGACACAAAAGAATACCAAAAGAGCTCCCAAAGTGCTAGAAATGGAATGTGGCTCTCATTTTTTTTCCACTTTTTTTTTCCTCTTGTTTTTTTTTTCTTTTTACTTTTTTTTCTTCTTTTTTTTTTTTTTTAATATTTTTCTTTCCTAAGATACCAAAGGCGGGTCAAACACACAGAAAGCAAGCGACTGGCACAGTCACCAAACACAGTAGTGCAGTTAAAATCCTAAAGCTCACTACAGTCAGAAAGTTTTCAGTAACATTTCAGTCCTTCCTCTAGGATCATAGAAACAGTTGCATTAAGTTTATCAACTCGATTTAAGTAAGGCAGTGAGAACTAGTCTAGAAAAACGAGAAAGCGGCTTGCTCTATGCCAGATGGGTCCACGTTGCACGGCGACCTCATTTTCACTGAAACCTTGGGCGGGTGACGCCCTCTGGACCGCATATGCAAACCCGATCCCTTATTAGCCTGAGATCCCTCCTGGTCTCAGGATAGCGCTAAGCATTTTATTTACATTGATTGCAGTTTAGAATTTTTGTAAACTGCTGTAGGCAGAGCTGAAGTTTTTAAGGCCCTGGGGTTTTATTCTGTGCTCCCAGCCTGCAAGGAAATATCGACTGTTTTTTTTTTTTTTAAGTCTGAATAATTTCGTTTTAGAAGAAGTTAATACTTCAATACGTCTCTACCGTCACAAGCAACAGCACCAATTTTGTGTCACTCAAAGGAAGTATGTTAAGAGGCTGAACTTATACACCATTCTAGCAGATTCAAGAATAAACCCTTAACTAGTCTTCTTAGTTTTGTTCTTTTTTTAAATGAGTTAAGTGTTTCATTATTGACCCTCAAAATCTCCCTCTGGGTGGTGCAGAACTCAATAAATTTGGAGTATCCAATCAGTAAAAAAATCTAAAATCTACAAAAATATAGAACACATTTGTTTTACAAAAACAGACATTTTAACTCAAACAGTTTTCTTCATTAGTGATAGAGAGCAGGATGTTTAGATTCGTATTTTTAATACAAGCTATTTGATAAGAGCTTGTCAGAGAAGAAAATCTTGCTTCATGTCTGTGATCCTTATAAAAACGAACACATGAAACAAAGCTTGATAATAAGGACCGGAGCAGCCTTCATTCAAGTAAAATTTTAAAAACCATAATAAAAAACCATCTTTCTATTATGACATGAATTTCCATTTCTCACCAGCACCTTCTATGGATAGGGTTGGCTAGTTTTCTTAAACAACATTTTATATCATGTATCCCTAATTATTATTATTATTATTATTATTATTATTATTATTATTTTAGTGGCAACTTCTTTTTCATCGGGGGAAAAAAAAAGACAACGGAGAAAAGAAAAGCATTTCCCTCAATACAACAATTTGATCTAAAAAGAGGAATTACTCATCAAACCTGCAATGGGCATCTGTCTGCAGATAATTCCTGACCATGGATTCATTTGGCTGTGTGTTTTTTAAAAATGCACGTGTAAGATGGCAATCCTGGCAGCGCCGGGCAGCCGGGGCGCAGGCGGCGGGCTAGGATTTCTCCGCGAGTGCAGTTGGGACACCACGTGAATTGATTTTCTCTGCAGTGACCGCTCCAGCCTGACTGGCACCGCGGCTGCCTCTCAGCACATCTCATGGGCGGGCGGGGGGGGGCGGGGGGGGCGCTGATGGCAGCAGCTGGTGGCGGATCATGGGGGTGTTTTCCACAATGAAAACACAGCCCCTCCATCTTCAAGGCAACACTAAATCATTTAGATGGTATCATTTTTCAGTTAAGAGCATGACTGGGGGACCAAGACGACTTAAGAGTTGGAAGGGGCCCCCAGCTTTCTCCAGCTTGGAGGACCCAAGCCTTTCGGAAATCACTTGTCTTCCACCTGCATTGTTTAGAAGTACTTGTTGCCGGGTAACAGTTTAGCAGCCATTTTCAAGGGCTGGGGATTTGTTTTTGTTTTTTTGTTGTTTTTTTTTTTAATTTTTTGTGTTTTTTTAATATATATATATAGATATCTTTTTTAAATTTTTAAATGTTCTATACACTAGTGGGGGGGGTTGTACATGATTTTTTTCCCCCATTGGAATGCAGTTAGCAAACTCTTTTACCAGATGCATAATCTTAAAACTGTGTAAAATAATATTGCAATATACAGGTCAGTTTGCTCAGTTACGCTCCTCCTGGGCTTTGCAGCCCTCCTCTGTTAGCTCTGCTGAGCTCCCCGCCTTGACAGCTGTGGGGTCTTCGAAATTCCCAGAAGCCTCCGAGTCGACTCTGGAGCGTTTGAACCGGCGGTCGGGATACTGACTGTTGTCAAAAGGCATACGATGGACGCAGAGGACGTGGGTCTTCAGGTTCCCCTTCTGAGAGGCACTGTAGGGACAGTATCGGCACTGAAAAGGCCTGTGACCTGCGGACACAAAGAGTGGCAGGTCAGCTCTGCTGCATGCGGGACCCTCCCCCCCCCCCCCCCCCCCGCCCCCATGGCTCAGAAGACATCATCATTACTACCAAGAGTCTCAATATTATGATTGCACTTACTGTGCAAAAATCAAATTAGCAAAGGACAGAAAAGTAGTCAATATATTTGGACAAATAGTTACTTGGAGAAATAATAAGTTACCGACTAATAATAAACTTGGCCGGGAATGTGTAAGATCTTCCCATCCTAGGGAGAGTTTTAATGCAGGCTTTCTGGGTGACAGAAGACAATGTTCCCAACACCTAGGTACTTTTTCTATAAAATGTTAGATAGCCAATATTTTAGGCTTTGCAGGCCAAGACACAAAATCAAAGATATTATGTAGGTACCTCTATGACAAGAGAGGAAATAAATTTCCAATGTTTTATTGATGAAATTCAAAACTCTTTCTTTTAGACGCTGAAATCTGAATTTCGTATGAGTTTCCTGAGAGATAAAATAGTTCTTCTTCCTTGCTTCCCAGCCCCCCAACCGTTTAAAATGTAGAAACCATTCTCAGCTCCCAGGCTGTACAAAAACAGACAGGAGAGGGATTTGACCCCTGGAGCGTGCTTTGCTGATCCCGATTCTACACACACAGAAAAGCCATAAATCCCTCCACCTGGGATCCTGACTCAGGTCTCAGCACTAAGCCAGTTCACTTTCTTATCTGCCCATCAACCCTTTACAGATAAGCAACCGGAGCATGGGCGTGTGAGAGGGAGTGCGTGTTTGCATTGGGCTGAGGGAAGGATGTGCCCCGTGCCTTGCTCTGGGGCAGGGCTGGAAGTGCTAAGCTCTTGGAATTTGTAGAACCTCAGCGTTTCAAGAGAAGACTGTAGAAGACGTCTGGCAGGAACCAAAATCTCCAAATGGCCAAGGCCAGTAGGTTTTAAAGAAGTTTAGATTCTTGTAAACTTTGGCATAAAATTTTTCTAGACATGTCTCAATCAGAACAGAAGACGGATTCTTGTGGAAATCCACATAGTCCTCCATGCTTGAGCAGACACGCACACATTTCTGCCATCTTGAGGAACCAGGAAAGCATCTGGTTTGGGAAGTTCTAATAGAACAATTGCATTCCCCCCTGATGCTCAGAAGCTGTTGATGTGCCATTCCTGGAAGCCCATAAGTGCTGTCCCACCCAGCACCCAGAGAGGTCAGGGCCCAGGGCTGGGTTTCATTTGCTCAAAAAAATAAACAAGTAAATAAATGGGCACAACCATTTATACCAGGAGACATCCAAACAGCGTATTCAGCACTTTTTCTAGAACAGTAATTGCAGAAGTCCTGTGTATCTACTTAGCAAAACAGTCTTGTTCCTGCGACACTGGAACCCAACCAAACATTTGGAGCTGAAGCTCACTTTCACTTCATATGGCGCACAGTGCCCGATCCTTCCTTCTTTCTTAGTGGGTTTATGGAGAGCACTCTCTTTCTTCCCTCCTAGCCAAATGGTCTGCAGGGATGAATCTCTCCCACCTACTGAATCTTCCTCCTTCCCATCCCCCCTTCAGAGGCTGGTCCGTTGTGTCCCAGCTCTTGCCCAGACTATGAACACGGCAGCCTGCAGGAGGGTTTCGAGCTTCCCAGGTGTCCCACCTGCAGCCCAGCCTACCCAGGAATACCAGAGCGGGCTCCAAACACAGGACGACAGCTATAATTTCCTTGCCTCGAGTCTCTGAGGGCCACCGACGCTCTGAGAAATCATCAGGACCTTCAAGTCCAGTCCCAGTCACCTCACCAGTCTCCTCTGGATCATCCTCCCTCTCTCCAGCTGTCCACACCAAACCAAACCATTCGTGGTCTCTGCAAGAAGGCTTCACTCTGCAGGGTCTCCATGTGCTTGCTGTGTGACCCTCTCCCTGAAGTACCATTTCCATTCTCTCTCTTCTTTCAAGGTTCTGCCCAACTGGGATGCTGCTTTTGTGGGCCACTGTGTATCGGTCCCCTTGATTGGCTGTGGGCTCCTGGCAGGAAGCAGAGCCATCTTAGTATCATTGGTGCCAAGCCCCACTACCTGGCACAGAGCAAACAGGCATGAACTCTTTCTGGAATTGAAGCATTATCTTATTCCTTCACCTTGCCTTTTCTTGAAGGTATTATAGATTTTTGGATAGCATTTCTGCTTCTTTTGTTTCCATTGTTGCATCTAACACAAGGCTGAATTTGATCAACTTTCCCACTTGCCAGAAGCCAATTTGCAAATCTGTGGACTTTGGAGCGAAGAATAAACAAAACCCAAGAAAAGTACACTTGCTGTTGGCCCTTCTGCGCAGCCTACCACAGCCAGAAGAGTACCACCAGTCAGCAGGAGGGACCTGGACCTGAGTGTCAGGTGAGAGAAAGATTCACCAGCGTCATTCCCCTCCTGCCTTCCTGCTACCCGGTACCACCCTTAAGGCTCGGTCACTTTGCCCACAGATGACAGGGAAGGCCATGCGCTAGTGGGGAAGGAGAACCGAGCCTATTTCTAATGTGGATTCAAGAGTTTTAGAAAGAATGTAAGAGGCCCTATTCTTCATCACATCGGAGTTAAGGCACAGACAAAAGGGGAGAATCCGGGTGCCAGTGAGTGGCAAGTGGGACAGGAACAACCATTCTCTCTGCCGTAATAGTGGACCTAAGTCAGTCCTAAGCTGAGAATCAGCGCGTTTCAGGCAGATTGCAAGACTCAACCACCCAGCTCAAGAGGTTGTTCGTCCCTGTAGACACCAAACTACTAGCCCAGGGCTCGGTGAGAGAGGATTCAGGGTTACTCTGCAGGAGCAGCTCCTGAGCAGGAGAAAAGACAGCCCAAATCTATAGCTAGAGACATAGGAACTAATTGAAGGTCATCCAAAGAACCTGAGAAGAACTGAGATACCAGTTCTCAGGAAGCCTAAGAAATGTTTTGAAAGTTTCTCAGAAATATCTTCTCAGGAATAGACTGCATCTTCTGACTTGCCACCACGGACAGCAATGTGGCTGCTCACTATGCCAATTACCATGGCTCACAATCTATGTATCATATGGAGGTAAGTCACTGACGGACACTATCACCACAGTCTGACAAGTCTCTGGAGTTAAGAACTCCGAATAATAAATAAATGAAAATAAAAAATAAAACCAGAACTCTTGGCACCATGATCCAAAGAGTCTAGCCCAAGTATGAAGCAAGATGGCCAAACCGTCATCTTGTTTAATAAACCCACCTCCGGTCCCCAGGATTCAAAGTGGGTCTTCTGTTCTTCCACTGTTCCTGCCCTGCTGTCAAGGCTGTTTATTATATTATCTATCATCATTACGAATAATACATTTCTGTATGAATTCTATGCTACAACTTTTGGAAGCCACCCTCTCTGCAAATTGTACCACAGGGGAGCCATGCGACATGCATCTTGGCAAGCCCAGTGGAGAACCTCGAACATCACCTTTATTCACAATAAAAGCCTTTGTGAATGGCCAATTTGGCATCAAAGCACCAAGGGCATTTTTCCCACCAATTGATTTTTAAAATATTAGTCATGATTTTAACCTATGGCTATCTCTGAGTCTCTAGGTCTTGGTAGAGTCAAAGAGGTACTATAATCCAGGCATAGTTGGATACAACAGTGATCAAGAAATGAGTACTGAATTCGTTTGCATTTTAACTTAGGTGAGACGGAAATCTATATGTAAACATATAGAACACTGCGTGTGTACATTTGTAGGAGGAAGTCTGTACGATATTGGAATCATAATCAATCCTGATCTTGCAATATACTTTGTAGATAGAAGCATTGTAGGTAATGATGGTAGTACCTGAAGATCCCGAACACCTGAAGATCCTGAAACGCTCCATAGTCCTTTACACAGAGTTTTGTATGTGATCCTTGTATTAGAGCTTTATGGCAAGACGAGAAAGTTAAGATACAGTAAATCTGGACGGTTTGAATTTAAAACAAATTTCCACCGGATATAAAGTACTCAGACACCCTAATTCTCTGAAATCTTTACAAGAACCGTGATTGCAATATGTGCTTACAGGATACACATACACATACACACAACACCCCCTTCTGAGTGGCTTGCTGAAAGGTCCAGAAGAAGGCAGTCTCACCAGGATCAAATTTAAGTGAAAGGTCTGTCCTTTGGTGATGGGAACATTTACTTCCAAACAGAAAGCTATTGTTATGCAAAGCACTTTTGAAACCTGATACATCTCTGAGTCCAGCTAAACCTGGATGAAGCAGTTCAAATTTCTCTACGCTATTTGTATACTTGAAGCCCCGGGCAACTGTGACAAATGCAGTGATGTTGAGGTCTGTTAGCTTTTGGCCAGAGATCATAAGCAAGGACTTCAGAACAAACCCCAAATCTGAGAACTCCCAGGAATAGTTAGCTGTGGTGTTCCAAATATTTGTGACCAAGAAGGGATCCATCTGCAGGTAGAAGCAGCAGGAGGGGCCCATGGAAGCCTGCTTCAAGCTTCTGCTGTCCTGCCTGAGGTGGAGGTGGGGCTTGCGGGGAAATCCGACCTCCAGATGGAAGCAGGTCATCCCATTCCCAGAGGAGAAGCTGATGCAGCCCTCAGGGTGACAGGGCCACCCCTTGGTGAGCTTTGAACTCTGCAAACTTCCATCCATCCCTTTTGAGTGAGATGAAAACCAGCCACACCACCTTGGTAGCCTGGAGATAGAGTCGGCGATGCACCTGGGTCTGCAGGTGGCCATGAATGTGCTAAGGTTCATCAATTTCTAAGACAGAATAAGCTTCCCCATTAGCAACCAGCATGGAGACGGCGGCCTCTGTCCAGTGTAACCCCACTGAGAAGCACTGCACTCCAGGGCAGCCTTTGGCCAAGAGGAAGTCAGGGAGCTCTTCTGGCTTGGTAGTTTTGCTTTGCTCTCAGGTGTCCTCCTGCCACACACTAGGCAGCAGGAGTCTCACCAGGAGCTTGGGTTCAAAGCATAGCTTCCTCCCTTGAGAGGTGGGCAGTCTACTTAACCCAAACTTGAGTTTCCTCTGTGTCTGGCCCAGAGTGAGGAATGGGATCTCTCAGGGCTTCAGTTCCCACGCCTTGAAAACAGAGGCAGGGGAGCAGCGATGCTAATACTCCCACCATAGGATGTTGTGAGCATGGCAGGGAATCCTGCGTCAAGTGCGGAAAAAATCCAGAGCTATAGAAATGTCAGCTGTCTGTCACTGTCCTGCTTACTGTTCTCACTGCTGTCATCTGGCAGCTCATCTAAGCTGGGTCAGGGGCCTCCGGGCTCTGTTCTTCATCAAGGTACTGATAGAGCAGGGTCTCCTGCATCATCGCTGTGTGCTCTCTGCCTCGGGGGTGGGGGTGGGGGGGCTTCGGTGAGAGCTTACGACATTGTCTCTCCTCCAGGCATCTGCCCTTGAACCGGAGCTTTGGGAAACTGGAAGGCCTTCAGAGACCAAAGGAACAAGTTGTTAACAGTTTCATTTCGCTTGGAGGGAGGTCAGCAAGTGGAGGTGAGGATGGGCTTTGGGTCGGACTGCATGCCAGAACCATCTCCCCATCTAGAGGATACTATTCTAGTCAAGGGCTAGATCAGAAACACCGCTTTCAGGCAATGTGGGTTGTGATAGAGTAGAGGCGACTGGGGGGTTCTAAGAGCTCAACCCAGAGGAACGTGAGCCCCTCTATAGCCTTCCACTGTCTTCACCCTCAACTCCTCCCCAGAGTTTGCTGCCTTCTGCATACAGGACTCTCTCTGCTCTCCAAATGCTTCATACTCTTTCCTGCCACAGGATTTTTGCTCCATCCTTTCTCGTTCCCTAATCTGAAATGCTCTCTGCCCCTACTTCATCTAAGTACTGTAGTTGTCTCCTCTAGTACACCTGCCTCTGCCTCAAGGAGGAGGCCCAATGACCCAGACTCACCATGGGGTGGTGAAGGCCATCAGGGCAAAATCTGCAGGGGAGTTTCCAACAACAGTAGCTGAACAAATACACAATTATGTCTATCTTCCCCGCTGGATGGTCGGCTCCACGGTGCAGGGGCTGTGGGGTTTTGTTTTTTGTGACTTTGGATTATTGCCATTTGTCACTACCTAGCACAGTGCTTGGCACATCACAGATATCCAGGAAGTATTTTTTAAGTAAAGGAAGGGATGGATGGATGCATGGATGGATGGATGGAAGAAAGAATGAGAGGCAGTCAGGAGAAAGAAAGGGAGGGAAGCCCTCCTCCAGACAGAGGGACAGGCTTGACCCCAGGCACGGGGGGGATAGGAAGCCTGGGATCAGTGCAGGGGTCTGGGAGCAGGGCACAGTGATGGAGGTGAAGCCCAGTGAGGGAGCCGGACAGGGGCCAGGCTCACAGGATCCACTGGGGAGCTTGGCCCTCCTTCCATGGGAGAAGGAAAGTAGGGAGGCCTTTCCAGCTCTGCAGCAACACAGCTGACTGAGTGCAGCCCCGATCCCTGTCTGTAGCCCGGGCCCTGGGCGTGCGGCCAGATGGGTGCCCCCCACTGCCCACCCCACTGCACTCCCCTCTCTCCACCTCTCACTTTGAGGCCATCAACATTTCCCATCACTGCCATGTGAAAAGTAAGTACATCATACATTAATTTGTATTGTCACTGCGCCGTAGAGCCGTGGTAAAGAGCACATTCATTTTTAATCCACTATGAATAATATATAAATATGTATACAGTGTGGAGGGTCAAGAGGAGTAAGGAGAAAGCAAGTCGTACATTGTTTATAACAAAAGTGGGGAAACGAGATATTTTTCTTACTTGCTACGATGGAAATATCTGCTCTTTCTCTGTACTAAGGGGGAGAGGAAAATGCCTCCCCTTGGGGGACCATCCATTAATTACAGCTCCACACTTGTGGGCAGAGATGGGGCTGCATCCACGGAGCCTCCAGACTTTCCAAACTGATGGTTTCTCCTCTGGTGTGGGATGGCAGAACGGAGGGGTTGGAGGAGTTAGCGGCCAACCTCCGGTGTTTGGTTTTGGGACAATTCATCAGGGTACATTTATAGGAATTGTGTCAATTGTCCTCACAGTCGCCAGTAGGGAGATGTGCTAGCGAGAAGTCTTCCCATTTTACAGATAGGATAACCAGGCTCAGGGAGAGTAAAGAATTTTCCCAAGCCCTGCATAGGGCTATGCAGCTAGCTAGTTTCTGACCAGGAATCCAACCTCAGGGCTGTCTCACAACAGACACTCACCTCGTCCCATGCTCACAACAGACGCTCACGCTCACCTCTGTTCCCTCCTGCCAATCACTCGTTGGAAGAGTCTCCACACAGAGCTATCTTTGATCAGGACCCAGGATGTTCCAGGAGAGAGTCTATGAACACCCTGGAAGGGCGTGCACTATAATGCGTGTGTATGGGATATCACTCCTGTCACATGCCACCCCCCTTAGGGACAACAGGCACCACTGTGGCCTCGAGACACCTACCAAAGCCAGGCATTGCACACATGGCTGTCACCAAGCCACAGGACTCCAAGCTTCCATCACACAACTCCTGGAACCCAGCCCACTTCCACGAGCACACATTGAGTACCTACTGCATACATTACCCCGAGCAGATTGCTGTGGGAATGACACAGGACTTTCAGCGCCACGAGGATGGGAAGGGCATCTTCTCTGCATGCCTGACACAATGCCCACCCAGTAGAAGCTGAGTGACTGGCCACACAACCTAGTGGACACCGTCTCCAGCAGGAGGAGGAAGAAGCCAAGGTTTTATGAGGCAAGGACATCCAGCTGCTTTGAGCCAGGCTCCAGTTTCCAGTCAAAAAGATGGCACAGAGGACAGGCCCCAAAAGGGTCCTGGGAAAGGAAGAACATTCTTGAGGAAGGACCCATGAGCTGTTTGGCCAGAGGCAGGGTCTACATATGTTGACAGAGGCACAATTCTGGACATTGGAACAAGGGCATCCACGGATCATGGTACATGGTCAAAATGAGGAAGAGGGTCCAGAACAGGGTCACGTGTGTAAGCGGTAGGGAGTAGGGTCCCTGGCCCCAGGCGGGCACAGAGACATGGGCCATCCCCTGTGTCCTCACACTGCAGAGTCACCTCTCATACCGGGGCAGACTTCCAGATCAATCACACAGGGCCCTTTTATTGTCCATTGAAATAAATGGGAAAAGTTGGCGTGTGGGTAAATGAAGAGGAACATTGCTGCCATGACTTCTAGATCAGCCCCGGCCACAACCCATTTGCATCCTGGGTGGGCGACGACCCCAAGAAAGCCGCCTGCAGCAAACCCATGGCTGACTCACCAGGAGACACTCCCATTGTCCTTTCTGAAATACCTTCTTCTTAGGAGCACAGGATTATGGAGTATTTGTCAGACCCCCAGGAGGGTCTCCCACAGCCACATTTTATGGCACGGTTTTCTAGAAGGGGCCAGCTGGTGAGGTGGGGAAGAGTAGCCCTCAAAGGCAGCTCCTATGCACAGGGCCAGGAGGTTTGGAAAGCACCACCTCTGAGGGGTACCAAGAGGGAACCTGAGCAACACCACTTCTTCTATTGCACCCCAGCTGGAGAGCCCTTTGCATTCCTTGAAACTAGGGACATTTGCAAGATACACACTGGTAGTTAAGAAAATGGTCCCACCTCTATGTCTATGTTAGAAACACAGCCCCCATAAGTGGACCTGCAGACCTGGGAGGAATCCAGGTGTGGGGGTACCAGCACACTCTCTGGTGGGGCAGGCCTCAGGCCGGTGGTCTGGTCTCCACCTGGCCCTTCCCTGCTGCTCCCTCTGAGTGTCTGCGGCTAATCCTGAAGCTGCCAATTGGAAGGGCTCCTGCCCAGGACCCTGGCCATCCTTCCAGGTTAATAGGCTCAACAGAGGCAATGAGATGGGTAGAAATATACATACACACACCGAGCCAACAGAAAGAGCTACTTTCTCAGTTGCACACATTATACACACACACACACACACACACACACACACACACACACACACACACACACACATATATATATATAATTTCCCTAATTCCAAATAGGCAAGAATGGTTCTAATCAGGTGCATAATTTATGTTTTCAGTTTTCAAAAAAATATTCATCCATCTAATCAAAGATGCTAAAACACTTCAGAATATCCTTAGTATAGATAATTTTAGGTTTCAAATTTCCTGTGATTTGGGTTTTAATTTAAAGCACTACCAAAAAATATTTCACTATTTTAAAAAGTGAATTTTGATCCATGTGGTAATGGATTGGAGACGCCAGTCAGTGTGAACTGGTGTATAGTTCAATATCTGTAATGCAGATCTGAGTATATGCAGGGGTTAGTAGACACACTTATGTTTCCTTGTTCTGTCTGCTGAGCACGCCGAGAACCCGGTTAGTAGACACACTTATGTTTCCTTGTTCTGTCTGCTGAGCGTGCCGAGAACCCATGACATCCCAGGGGCAGCAAGCACATTTAGCACCCAGACTTGATTTTTAGTACCATTCTCAACAAAAGGAACCAAGGCTGCTTGTGGAAATGGCTGAATCTAGGGCTGAAACGGGAAATAGATAAAATGGTCCTGGAGCCTCTTTTGCCAGAAAGTAAGAAATTGCTCCAAATGCCATGCATTGATGGGGGTATGTCAAAGTAGCAGGGAGCCAAGTGAAAGAGCTCCCAGTGGCCAGAGCTGCAACAATTTTAGCAACAAAGTGAATGACATAGTATCAGATTATAAACCAAAGTATCAACAAGCATCCACAAGTCATATTGACATAACTAAACGATTAAATCTCTAAGTACATGGAAAAGGACAGACAAATGCCCCATGCATTTCACAGGCTTTATGAAGTCTCCACTTAAGAGGTGGAATATAACTCCTGCTCCTTCATGTGGGCTGTGTGGTTACTTCCTTCCCAGGGAAGTGCCCAGGAAGAACACAGTGTGGAATGGGGAAAAGACCGACTTCCCAGGGCAGACACCTGACAAACACAACCTTAGCCGGGTCACCATGGTCCGAGTGATGGCAGTGCCCTTATTTGATACAATGGGAAGCCACTTCACCTCTGTGGTCTTCTGCCCAGAAACCCACAACCCAAGTCTAACCATGAGAAATCCCAAGTGAGAGACATTCAACAAAATATTCCTCAAAACTGCCGAGGTCATCCAAAACAAGGAAACCCTGAGAAACTGTCACAGCCAAGAGGCACCTCAGGAGACATAACAACTTAGATGTAAAGTGGTGCCCTTGGTGGGGTCCTGGAATAGCAAAGGGACATTAGGTAAAAACAAAGGAAATCTGAATAAAATAGGGACCTTACTTAATAATAGTGTATCAACATTGAGTCAGTAATTGTAACAAATGTACCCTACTAATGGAAGATGCTGACAATAGAGGGAAATGAGCACCATAGGAGAATTTTCTGTACTATCCATGCAACATTTTCTCAATTCTAAATCTATGTTAAAATAAAAATTTTATTTAAAAAGTTTCTTAAAAGGTGAAGTTGGTTGATTTTCAAGGGACAGAGACAGCACAGCGCCCCAGATCAGGAGGGGGCCACAGCTAAGAGTGTCCAGCAGTGGGGGGGGTGGGAACTGGAGCACCCGGCCGGGCCTGCACCCAGGGTGTGTAGGGAGGCAGAAAGGACTGGAACACTAACCCCAGTCCTGCCCCTGCTCGGAGGCAGCATCGCTGTGACTCACGCACAGTGGGGAAGGGTGCGGACTCTCTAGTCCGAAGCCTGGATTCAAACCTTATCTGTCTCCGTGGTTTCGAGATCTTGGACCAGCTATCTGACCTTTCCAGATCTCACATTTTTCATCTATAAAATGAGCATAACAGAGTTCCCGGGCAGTGTTGATGTGAGGATTAGAGGAGCGGAGGCCTGTAAGACACCGAGTGCCACCACGTGTGGCAGGTAAAGACACAGTAAATCAGGATCCCCTCCATATCGAAGGACCTGCTTTGTGACATGCCCGTGCTGGGGCAGCCTTGAAGGAGGATCACCATTCCAGTGACAATGCTGAGGGCAGGTGTCAGGGTCTCCACCTGTTAGCTGAGGACGCCGAGGCCCTGAGGGGCTGCAGGTTTGTCGGGGCCCCGAAGCCCGAGAGAGTCAGAACCCAGTTTTGCAGCAGCTCCCTCTGAGCCTGCAGCCAGGGCCCAACCCACTGCATCTTGCCGCCTCTCTGCAGCATCAGATTCGAGTTCAGTTAGCAGGAGAGCTCAGAAAGGGAGGCTGGCCTCCAGAAGGCATCTGCAGAGAAGCGTGTCTGGCAGAGGGTATAGGAGTCTTCCAGATCCTTCCAGTTCTGCACCCACTCCACCTCCCCCCACCCAAGAAGGATGAGACTCAGGAGCGTCCTGCCCTTCCTTCCCCATGGCCTCAACGTAGTCCCTTCCTCAGCAACTTCACGCCCAGGCTCTGGCCACTGCCATGCAGATTTTGCCTTAAACCATGTGGATGTGTTTGCCCGCCCCCCCCAACCCCAGCAGGCTCTGCGCTCGGCTTGGCCAAGCCACCAGCCTGCCTGGGTGGGCAGGAGACACAGCCCGAAGCGCAGGCCTCGGGCACTCACAGGCAACTATTGATCCGGGATCTTAAATCACTCCCCGGATTTTATGAAAGCATTTATGTTTATCATTAAATAACCTTCAAAGGGTCGATGAACTTACTTTCCTTTTTCGGAGATTTTTAGATGTGTAATATAGTAAGACTCTAACCATGCCCAGTCTTTGTCTCTGGGTGAACGATTTCATCTTGAAAGATGCTACAGGAGACCAAAGAGAGCAGACACTGCCCTCAGTGCAAAGCAGGAGCCAGGAACAAAGGGGCTGGCAGCTTGGCCCAGGTCACACAGCAAACGCACCCCCTCCTGCTACCCTCTGGTCTCCCGGCATTTCCCGGTGGAGGGTGGGTGCAGGAGTTGGAACACAGCGCTCCTGCAGGTGGTTTTCCATGGAACCAAGCTAACCGCGATTTAAGGTAACAAACAGCCTTAGAAAAAAAAAACCCAGTGGATCAAAGTTGGATAGTCTTGCTAAAATAAAGCTAGAGGGTTTTTTTTTTTTAAGTTTTTAATAAAATCTTAAGTGAAATGATTAAGGTGGTACTCGAGAGATGGTGAAGATGGGAGGGCTCCTAGGATTCACCCGTGCGGTACCTCCTTACCCTCTTGCATCCATGTCTTCCCTCCTTGGGGATATTGGGCTAGATACAGTTATCTCAAGTCCCCGTGGCAACAAGATGGGCAGTAGAGACCTAAGGAGTTTAGCAAACTTAGCAACAGCAGTGACTCCATGTGACCCACCTCTGGCACCCACAGCCCAGCCCAGAACAACAGTGAGGACTCTTGGGGCAGACGAAGGACGTCAGAAAGACAGAAAGGCAACAGGTGCACCACTCACAGCAAGCCGGTCCCCACATCCTGTCTGTACATGTGTCCACCCCCACTCTCCAACGTTCGGTGACTCCCTATTTCCTACCACAGCATCTTGCTCCTTAGCCTGGCTTTCCAGCTTGCAACACTTTCTTGCTTAATACTCACTGCCATCCCCACAAGGAATTCGCCCACTGCAGCCCCCAGATTCCTCCCAGTCAGACCCACCAAAGCTCCAACCCCTCCTAGAAGCCTTTCTGAGGACCCAGCCGGCAGAGCCCCCACCGGCACTTTTCAAAGACTCCGCACAATTAGGCGCTTAATTTTGTTCATCGGGCACTGCCCACTAATGGCTTCCCGTGGCACAGGCTTGGAGGGTCTCTCCCTTCTCTGGGGAGACAGGAAACTCCTGTGGCTCTGCACAGAATAGGGGCTGGATAAGGGGTTCTGGGGTTGTTCCCCTTGAGCAGCCACTTAGGAAGGGCTTGGGCCCCAGCCTTGGGTGGGTGACCCCTGTGTCCAGCCCCATTTTCTCACCTTCATGGGGGCCTGGGGACCCCTGGCATGGGCAGCCCTGATCTTGAACAGGCTTGCCTCTGTTTCTGGTCTTGTGAGGAGTGCGCATATCTCGACTTTGCTCCCCTTCACCCTGCTTAGTGTCCGTCACCAGTATGAGCCACCCCTCCTGACAGGTGACCCCCCTAGACCCCTCCCCTGGGTTGTGCTCCTTACCTGGGAAGCCCTGCCCCTATTCTGCTGCTCTCCTCCCCAGGAAAATCTAAGTGCTCCGTGCCCTGGAGACCCCTGGGGACTCCAGTCCAGGCCGCTGCACTCCCCTCCCATTCTGTGCGCTCAAGGAGGGCACAGGAGGGCTCGGCCATTTTCGGGCACACTTTGGGTCATTGGGTGGTTGTGCATTTTCCTGTCTTGCTTTCGGGGGAGCTCAGTCTCCCCATCAATCAGAGCTCCCTGAACCATACCCTCTCCTCCCCAGGTCCTCAGCAATGCCATTCCCACTTCCTGTGTGACTGTGATATCACCACCCAACCTGACCCACCCAACCTGACTTAGAGCCCCCAACCCACACAACCTGTCACCACCCAACCTGACCTAGAGCCCCCAGAGCCCAGGTGGCAGCTCCGTGGATTCCATCAGGACCCTGGATGGACACTCTTTCACCTCCCTCAGAGATCACAAGCTGGTGGCACACGTATTTATTTTTTGTCCTCAACACTATGAGGGAAAACAAAGAGATTTCATGTAAAAACATGGATTTCCAGTTTATCTTGAAAAGTCAGAAGTTCTGGCAAGATCCTCCCAGAGGCAGCCGGTCAGACCCAGGTCCCAGTGGCCGCCCCCTCCCACCCCCTGGGGGGTTAGCCATGGTTCACCCTTGGGCCCACCTCACTCTTGGCATCATCCACCTCCTGGCACCATGAGCCTCAGAGTCCTCGTTCTCTGCTTTGTCCTGTCTTGTCCGTGCCCAACACACCCAGTGCCTCACCTCTGGGGGCGGGGCGGGGGCCCTCGGTGAGGTCTTTGTGAGCTGCATTCCTGTACACGCCCCGCGAAATAAACAAGTGGGTGGTCTCTGCTGGTTCAATCGTTTCCTGTTTTCCATTGTGTCGCTTAAAATGAACCCATCAGGGCTTAATTGTAGTTTCTGTTTTATTGTACAATTTAAATATGGGAGGGGGGCCAATATTGTAACTTGGCATGTGCCAAGGGTGTGCTATGCACGGTGTAGACGTGGGGGGAGGGGCGTCCCTGCAAAACCACCCCACGCAAACATTGCACAGTAACAGACGTCCAAGCCACTAAAAGCTGGTATCCAAGGTTATCTGTGGATAATTCACTACCCACACTCCTCTTCATAAAAACATTAGTACATTTCTCGGTGGGGGGCGGTCATATGGTTTGGGGGGGCTCACATGGGCGCAGAAAATCTCACCAAAAAGAGGGTAGCGGGAACACTCATATTGCATAAAATTTCAGTGCTCTTGCTTCGTATTAATGTGAGTTTATGTGTGAGAGAGAATCACACATCTCTCTTTTCATAAAGGAATCAGACACCCGCAATCCATACCCACAGTATATATCCATATAGATGGGCACTCTGGATATATTTTAAATAGCTACTTTTTATCACACCCAATTCTACAAATTGGTAGTGTGAACAATAGAAAATTACAAAGTAAGGAGAGATGGAAGCATAAACTTTCCAACATTGGGCTCTCTCTGACTGCCGCGAACATTGTCACATGCCAAAAATAAAATAAAATTAAATGAATAAATAAATAAATAAATACATAAATAAAATAAAGTAAAATAAATAAAGCAGCTTAGAAGAGCGGTGGCTTTTCTTATGAAGTCACAAAAGAAATGCTACTCCTTTCTTCTCTTTTTCCCCCCTATAAAAGGCTCTCTCTAAAATCAAAGGTGTCAGACTTTGCTTTCTCTTGCTGGCATGATCCAGAATATGGCTGAGGAATGACAGATGTCGGCACCCAGCTGCAATGAAGCATGCTAAAGTTTCTGTCTAATCCACTTATTTCTCTGTAGTCACGTAAACCAAAACAAATGGGCAGGGCTTTACATTAGGAAAAAAAAAAAAAGAAGAAAAAGAAAAAGCCCACAAGCAGCAAGACTTCGTTGCATAATGCAGTATACACACGCCATCTTGATATCATTTTCCTCACCACAGGGCAAAGGCACCTTGTGGTGAGCACAGGTCCCTCAAGGTGTGGCCCCCGAAGCGTGTCAGCTACTGGGCCTCTTCGTCCTGTGCAAGGCACAGCCTCCAAAGGGAGAGGGCGAGCGTTGGGTGGGGTGGGGGCAAGGGGTGTCCGAGCATGGGGAGACCTTCTGGGGACCCCGGGGCATACCCATGCTGTGCACGCCTGTGCGCACACACACACACACACTTACACACCAGCATACTCCCAGGTTTCTGAGCCGCTAAACCAAGATGATCATTGTTATCACCGCTCTATCGTTTTCAACTACTTGAATAAATCCAGAGGAATTATAAACGGAGCCCGTGTGTAATTAAAGTGAGCGTTGTTAGACTCTTCATTTAATAAAACACTTGAAAGGAAAAGCCCTTGCAGGTTTCGCCCGGCTGTGGGGAGCGGGAGGGTAAGTGCGCGTGGGGCCCCGCCTGGAGGCGCCTGCCCAGCCTCTTGCCAGCGCCGGGGCGACCACCTTGTGAACCTGCCCCCCCTCCGATCTTGTAAGGCGCCGGTGAGGATCAGGAGTCCTGGGGCTCGGTCACCACCAGCAGCCCCGACAGCTGCGAAGCACTTTCAGACGAGTCACAAGGAAAGATGTGACGGATTTCGCCCATGGCAGAATGGCGTTCCGTTTCTGGCCCTTCAGGCAAAAACAGTAAAGGCAAAGAGGAAAATTTGAGATTTCCCCCCTTAAACTTCCCACAACAACCTCAGCAAAACCACATGACTCGCCTTCTACAATCTCCCTGGTGTGTTTGCTGCTACTTTGGCAGGAAATCAGAATTACTGTTATATAAATTCCATCTGATGCCAGAGCGACCATCTGTGAGTAAAACTGCTTCACCTACGTCTGCCTGCAAAGCCACTCTCCCAGAGACAAGGGAGAAGGGGGGAAAAAAATTTGATTAATTTGCAGAATGCTTGTGATTTGCTCATATATTATTATAACTGCTCATCAGCACATGACAAATTCCCAGCCCTCGGTGCAGGCCCCCGTTTGGTTTCAGCAGTTCCTTGCGTCGGCACCTGACAGACTGCAGGGCCTCTAATGACTTTCAGATGCTTACAAACAGTAATTCTATCTTCAGAATAAAAAAGAAAAATCCGTAGGAAGAAAAGAGGAGTGAGTTCGTCTATTTCATTTCCTTCCTGTATATCAACATGATTTAACTCTTAAGGGCAGCCACCGCGCCAAGATTGGGCCTCCCAGGCCCTGCCACGGCCGCCTGTGGGGACAAAGACCCCCAGCTCCGGAGGCAAGGTGGGGGCTCGGCCCAGGGCTCCACGCAGCAGTTGGGGGGATGCCCGGCAGCTCCCGGGGACCGGCAGCAGCCGCTGCCCGGCTCTGCCTCTCCCTCTGCGCTCCGGGACCCCTTACACCGGTCCACTTTTAAAACCCTAATAACCTCGCATATTCTCTGCAAACACATCTGCCTCATAACTGCAGTTGGATTTCTGGCGTTCCCCACCCCCCCGCTTTGCTTTTAAAACTCTGATTATGCCTTCCGAAGCCCTGCCTCTGTGCTTGATTGTCTGTTTCAGATTAGAGATTTTAGAAGGAGACAAAGACTTCAGAATGCACATCAGTCCCACATATGAGGACCCACAGAAGGAAAAGCGATAAAACGCGATACACCATCTGTCCACAAACAATAACCTGCGTGTTTGGAGGCTCACGAATTATTTAGCGCACAACCTTCCCAAATTACGGAGCCTTGAAACAGGGCAGAGGCTGGGAGTGAGACCCTCTTTGATGTCTTTTGGTATTTCTCAGCCCCCTCGCCCCCCACCCCCAAAACTGATTGCTAACAGTTGAGGAATGTCTCTGTGACATGTAGATTTTTATTATCAGGATCTTCCTATTACACGTAGCCTGGGATCCAGGCACGGGTGGGCTCGCCCCCTCCCCTGGGTCCTCACCCCCACCGCCACTGCACTCCGGGCCACAGACATTTTGGGACAACTGGCCCAGATGCAAAGTCTGTCTCCTTTCCCATGTGTCTGAGCAGGGAGTAAGCCAGGAGGGAGGGGGGTGTGGACTCCTGAGCAGAGAGATCCTGAACGTCTCTGCCTATTCAGCAGGATGGTCAGCTGGTTGGTTTGCTTTTGGAAGGTATTCTAGATTTTGTTCCGGAGGCATTTAGACTACACACAAATGGATCTCCCTCCCCCCCACCTCCAGTCTTCTACTCCCCTAAAAACATGTTCCTTTACCTTTCTTGCTGATCCCAGGCCATAAACAACTCATAATAATTAGCCAGTATCTTTTTACTCATGCTACAAAATTCCTTCTAAAATGATTTACTAAAATGGAAGGAAAAAAAGGACCAACTATCATATATATATATATATATACAGTTTTTGTTTGAAGTGAGTGCTTTTTTTTATCAGACGTCCCTTACCCCTTTGTTTTAAGCCTGGGACCTCTGGTTATGTGCAGGGGCTTTACCACTCCTTGAGTCCTCCCTAGGCCCTGTGAGTAGGTCCTCCCGCTTCCGAGTCTGGGAAACCAAAGGGCATGCCGGCGGGTAGTGAAGCCGGCTGAAGCAGGACGTGGCCAGCTGGCACTGGGGGGCCAGGTGGTCTGGTTCCAGATGCCTCTCTGAACCACCAAAGAACCCCAGGATCCTGCTGTAAGGGTGAGGCCCAAGAGGCAGCCATTTAGTGCCAAAGAATCCAATGGATTACTTTACATGATTATTAATAAACAACCAAACAAACATTTACTTTGCAAATTGAAGCATTTCTTTCCTGAGTCTCAAAATAGATGTGTCGTTATACAGAGAGGAAGGCTGGAGCTGAATGAGAACTAAATCAGGCTTCATTACCAAATCCATCGCAAAGCTTAATTATCCAGGTTCTAGTCCCTTTTTGGGTAGCTCCTCCCTGGAGCCCCCGGCCAGCTCCAGCAGGCCCAGTTTCCCCACACTCCGTGGCAGGACAGGGCCCTGCCTCGGGCCCTGCACAGGGCCTCCCTCTCCCCATCCACGGACTCCTCGGGACCAACTCTGGCCAGTGTGGCTGGTATTTGCTCCTAGCCCCCACCTGACAAAGCCCTGAACACAGTAGGTGATCGGACAGTAAGCTCCTATTGTTGGATTTCTGGAGAGGTCTGGGTCCATCCCGTGTTCTGAATTGCAGCTTGTTCTCCAGACTCCCCTAACCTGATATCAATTAAGACTGTGTTTACACACACAGCTTGGCTGAAATTAGGGGGGGCGGGGAAGCAAAGAGGGGAGTCTCACTTGCATTCAAACAACCAGATGTTTATTTTATTTTTTAAAATACATGATGCCAAACGACAAGCCACGTTGAGATTTTTCACTTCCTGGTATCTAGCAACAAAACCAGATTCTGCTCCTTGCAGCCCTGAGGAACAAGCCTGTGTGCCTCTTTTTCCTTTTCCTTTCCCTCCTACCAGTATTACCATCATGTTCTTCTCTTCCACACGTGCCCCATTTGTAATTGGCTGACACATTATGCTACGGGACACATACGGGGACGTGGTCTCAGGGAGTCACGCAAGGCCTGGTGAGCCCCGTTCCTGCCGGACACTCCGAACAGGCATGGTGCCCACGCCACTCCCAGGGCCCCCGGCTGTCTTACTTTTAGAGGGACTCTCCGGATTTCTATTTGCTATCTGACAATGACATTATCCCAATAACCACAACCAATCCGAAGCTTACCCAAATGACTGAGCTTCCAAACTCCCTCCCCTCCCAAAAACAGTTTGGAAAACTGGGAAGGGAAAGAAGAAATGAGGAAGCCCTCCACCCCAGAAGGAAACAGTTTCTGTTTCTCTCTCACATCGCCAGCCCCTCACACACACACACGTTTTCGGCATTTCAGCCCTTACGATGTGTCAGGGATTGGACATGGATCACCATCTCATTGAATCTTAAAATCAACAGGATGCTATTGAGCATTCAGCGAGAGCCCAAAGTTACTCCAAACACACAGAGACAGGTGCAGGGAACAAGAAGAGCTCAGGTTTCGGAGGCAGGCAGTCCTAACTTCAGCACTTAACAGCCTCATGGCCTTGGGCAAGCCCCAGCATCTCTCCAGAGCTTCAGTTTATTCATCTGTCAAAGGGGCTAATCTAGCACCCTGCTCAGATAGAGTGTCCAGGTCCAGTGGGGCGACACACACCAAGAGTTTAGCACAGAGCCCGGCGCGGGGTGTGTCAACATTGCCCACTGCTATGACCATTCACGTCAGCTGCTGTTATTCAGCAGAGGTCGGGTCCCTGAAGGCTTTGCCTGCCTTCTCTCCATCCCATCCCCGGGGAAAGACACATCTCCAAGCGGAGGGAGTAAGAGGTGGGCGGCCAGGGTTATGCACTGGGACTCACACGCTGATCCCTAGCCACAACTCGGGGCTTCGCCTAGACAAGAACCAGAGCTGTTACTCCCTTAGAAACACCATCACCCCCTCTCAGGCCCATCCTGTACTTAAATGAAATATTGAAGTCCATCAGGATGAAGTCGGGGTTTCGGAAGCTGTAGTAAGAAAATTAAAGCGACCAAGTGAAAGCGTTTTATGCACGTGGGATAACTGCCTTTTGATATAGCTTTTTACTACACATTTGGTATTATGGATCCATAACAGATAAATGTGTATCGTGGAATATATAAAAGTGCCAACAATTGTCAATATGCATTCACATGCTGTAGTAAGAATATTCTATAAAATACTCTCAAAATATGATGGATGTGCATAACTCGGTGAGTGATGCTGCTGATGAAAATTTGGAGACAGTGCATCTTAAGCCGTAAGGAGGTTTATTAGACACAACAGCCCAAACTCTGCTGACATTTTAAAAAGTCCCTTGATACTCAGAACAAAGAGTCCTCCAGCATGCACTTTTGCCAAAGCCAGGACTCAAAACACACATAAAAACCAAATAAATAAAATCCAAAACCTAGGCTTGGGTGACAGGAAACAGCAGTTTGGGTCCATGTGTTACTGACCCAGAGCCAACGTGGACGTTGGTTCTCCAGGTACCTGCCAGGAACCTGTGCAGACCAGAACAGGGACCTAAGAGGCAGGCTGAAGTGGCCTGGCCACAGCCCTCCAATCTTTGATCTACATGTTTCTGGGCATCTAATCTTCAGAATGAATTTTATGCTCAGGCATGGTTGTTTTGCTGCCTTCACTTTTCCTGGCAGTCATAAACACATTGTTATGCTCTTAAAAAAAAAAAAATAAAGTAAAACATTACCAGCTTCCTATACACATAATAAAATCAATCTTCTGGCTCTAGTACATTAAATGAAATAGCATGTCCCCAGAAAATACATAATAGTCAGTGTCTACAAGAATCATGCAAATAAAAGTAAAAATAAAAATCCAAAGGTCAGAATAAAATACTAAGCGTATCCTACAGAAATAGATGTAAATATCTGCATGCATTTTATAAATCATGTGTCCTGAAAGCACCCCTATCAAAATGCATTTGAGAATTCCTAATCTGAGGTACCTTTTTTATGAGTTTATGAAGTCAATTTTCCCATCTCCCTGAGATACAGACATTATACACATGGACAGTAAATAGACCTTCTTAATTGAGCTGATAGGTTGAAAGTGAAATTGTCCTTGAATTTACGCTGAAAGGTAGAAAGTGATTCTTTATAATAAGGGATTTAGCCACTGACTTCCCTTTTGTATGGCAAGGACTTTATCAACGGACATATTTAAGTAAATAATGCCCACGAAGATAGATTCTGCATTAAAGGACAATCATCTTGGCAGGTCAGATACAGGCGCCTTTGACACGCGGCCCTGTGCCGGAGGACGGAGCCCGACGTAGCGAGAGCTCAAATTCATCAAAGTTCACATTTGACTGGCTCCTCGCAAGCCAAATGTGGGAATGTGGCAATCTGCAATTTATTT